>NC_091122.1:89429454-89561954 GCF_040183065.1 Periplaneta americana | reverse complement strand
ATGAGTTCGTGATCACACAGAGGTATTGCAGTAATGTGATGGTATAATACTGATAAGACGCTTGCTAGAGGCAACTACTAACTGCTCTTTTAAAAATATCCTACTAACCTCAGTTCAGTGCTTGGGCTAATTCAGACCCAGATTTTGCAAGAGGAAGAAAACGTGACAACGCTGCATAACTGACAGACATGCACGGTATAATTTATTTGTTTTGGGTCAGTCACTAGTCTGGAGACTGTTGTGAGTCTAAGCTTGGCGAGAGCTGTACAATTTGATCTAACATAGGTTAGTGGAGTGACATTGCAGATACTAAAAGAAACCTGTTTCGCAGTCATTAGGAAACCGTTAAATAAAATAAACTGTATCCTTAAATAGGCCTATTACATTTTTCTTTACTCATATTATGCAGCAGTTAAAATAACCGCTATTACAAATTAAAGTCTGTCCAATTATCCACGCACATATTACTTCATATTTTTCCATTAGCAATCATAGCTAGGGCTAGGAAGTTCGTACCAAAAATAGTTTTCAGGTTGGTGCAACCACGCATATAGATCACTAGCTGTCTTCTGTGTATACTATACTTCGTTCACATAAACAACTCAAAAATAACTTATGTCCGCAACTGTGGATGGATAACTTTCGTATAACCCGTCTGATGAAACATTGCAGTTTTCAGATGAGGGCGCTCGTGTGTCGCGAATACGATCCACTCAGTCTCGATGCGTGGCGAGTCAGCTGGAGAAATGTTTGGACAGTCTGACAATAAAAATATCAACAGCTGTTATGAACATAAATACAATTACCAATACCATAGTTGAATTTACTTTTTCTGTCATGTACGGTATATAAACATACTTTATTCCAGAAGTACATGTATGCCCGTGGCAGAGGTCTCAATTTCATCTGCACTATCAGTTGAACTGCCTTCGTCTGCTGTGTATGTGCTCCTACCTGGCCTATCATAATCCATCTCATCTTCTTTACACTCTTCATCACTAATCACAATGCCTATATTTATTACTACCCTTTCTACTTCCTCTTCCATTAACGCGTCACGACGCCAATATTCGTCTTCGATATGTTTAGCAGGTTGGCAGCATTTTGTCCAGACTTATTTGCTGATTTCGCTTATTGATTGTGCGGTCATTTGTTTCAAAACTGACAGCCTCCAGAATGTATCTTTTCCATCATTAAACTGTATCTTTTTCTTAACAGCATTCAGAAGCTTGCGTAGAGTCGGAATTTCTTTACTCTTCTCATAAAACTCCAAAAAAGTTCTGCGGATGACACAGTTTTTCAAAATCATCAAGTACAATTTTCTTTGGATGTGGGCGGCTTTCACCAGGAGTTGAAAATTGTCCTCCAATGCGCTTTGCTTCTTCACCTCCTTAGCTATAGCATGTTTTGTTTTTTCACTCTTCCCCACCGCCGTTGCTGTTCTTTTCACAAAGTTCGTTAATGGAATGATAAGACCTTTCTTTTTCTCTTCTTTACAAAATTTTAGCACATTGTATATAATATTTCTGCTTTGCGAGCGTAAGACTTCGCGTGACGAGTGTCTCGGCGGAGTTTCCATTCGCTCTTGTGTACACACACACTTCCGATACCGACTAGCAGACTGAACGAACTGAACTGAGGCATTTCTTTACTGCAGCACTGTGCATAGTACGTCAGAACAGGGTGACGTAATGCTGTATCGATCGCATGTTTATGTTGAAGCTTACTCTACCTGCCGTCTGCAATGATTTTTCAGACGGATTATAACTAAGCCTATATAACAGCAATATCCACAGTAGAGCTAACGTTATTATTTCATTACGAGCTAACGTTCGCAGTGATAATCGTATATACTGCAAGTTATGTAACTTAATGTGGAAATATAATTACGAAAAGAATATTATTCATTCTTCGATACACTCTTTTAACACTTATACAATTACTGATGAACTATTAAGTTATTTGAACAAATAGTAACTACTTCACTGTGTTAATATTATAAAATTTGGTGTTACCTGATTGACTTGTTTCGACGTTGTTTGCGTCATCCTTAGGATTCAGAATTTGAAGCAAACAATACCGAGACTAGTCAATGAGGTAACATAACACTTAAATTTATAATATTAACATAATGAAGTAGTTATTTCTTCAAATAACTTAACAGTTACTCAGTGATTATACAATATGCGGCAAAACAAACGACATTGAAATGCTAATTGCGTTGGTATAGTGTGTGTTCAAAATGTGTACTATCACGTGTCACACATTGTTCATAACGTTTCTGAAGATTATTGAACATGTTGATGAACAAATGTTGCTGTAAGGACACAAAAATGACGTTATCTTCTCGCGTAATTCGGAAATATTTGTAGGTGGGTCATCTGTCTTGAAAACTGGTTCTTTCAACATACCCCATATGTAGACATCTCGGGCCTGAGATCCGGAGAGCAGGAAGGGTACGGGAACGGAGTTCCATGAGAAATTAGGCGAGCTACAAAGTGCCGTTGCAGAAGGGCAAGTGATTCCCCCGCGGTGGGCTGTAGCTCCATTTTGCTGCATCCATTGTCTTTGGAGGGGTAAGTTTCTGGAGCGACAAAAAGGGCGCAAGTCCCGCATGAATGGGATAATAATATCACTCTAGAGTACCTGGTTCCCTGTTTTTGGATTCTGTGCAGCATCCTCGACGAAAAAAGGGCTCAATATTCCATGGCCGGACACGGCTCACCAAATCGTAGCCGCGCACTGTGCAGTGGTTTCTGTATAACGACACCAGGTCATTCAAACCCTAAAAAGCGAGTTATTTGTCGGTTGATGAAGCCATCAAGATGAATATGGCTTTCATCTGCAAACCATATGTTGCAGAAGAAATGTGGATCCTGATACGTCATGGACAACACTCGGCTGCAGTACTGTAATCGGGCTCACTCATCCCTTCTGTTACACGCTGAGCAACTTAAATGCGATATGCAAATCCACCCAGCTCTTTAAACATCCGCCGAACAGACCAATAGCTCAAACCAAGTTTCAGCGATGTTCATCGTAGACTACGCATTGGGGACTGTAACACCTGTTGGAAAAGTCGTCCATGATTCTCGTTTGTGGTGACGGTTCTTGAGAGCTCTATTGTCCCCTTTCGTTAACATAAGACTGTTCCCGTATGACGGAACTTGTCAACGACAGCTAACATTGCTCTGTTATTTGATGTCTCCTTATTAAATCGCTCCTTGTAGTGTTCTTAAACCTGCAGCAAACTTGCCCATTCTGACGTCCTACTCCGTATGACAGGAAATAATATTTCACGATAACCACCTTCTCCTCTCTTGTGAGAATTGCAGAAATCAACATAACACTGAATTTACAATATATCAAGTTATTATATAAATTAAATAAATACTTCGTTGCTGGGGAAACGTGGGCAAGAGATGAGCAAAAATTTCAGTGTCGTTTCTTTTACCTCATATCATATAAGTACAGTCTAGTATATACAGTCACGAAGCTTGAGTTGATGACGGTACTAGGGATAATAGACTGTGCAGGTACTATTTCGCATTTTCTGTGATGAAGCGATAGTAGCGAACCTAGTCGTTAGCAACTACTCGTATCTATGGATGCATATTTCCTACGTATTGAGCTTCGTGACTGTATATACTAGACTGTGGTATAAGTGTTAAAAGTGTGTATCCAAGAATGAATAATATCATCGGCTTAGAGTGTAAACCTGCTAACCACCAAGAGGTGAATTTTACAAAGGGAGCAAAAAACTGAGTTTAAATTAACTCTGAAACTTTAGGACCAAATCCAAAGTACAGGTACAGCTGTCAAAAGAAAAAGTGGCCGCTCTCCTGAAACAAAGTTCCCTTCGGGTATCTTCGCTACAATTCGGAGACAGGCGATGTTACATGTTGTTGGACCACGTTGCCCGATATCCACAGTTATAATAGAAGTACACTGTGTGTTATTCGGTAGCATAATGGTAGCGTTCAGACCTCTTATTCATGAGGTCCTGCGTTCGACTACAACCTCGTGCTTTTTATGTTCTTTTTTTGTTCTGTTTTTGAGAGAGACAAACTATACATAATGGCTCCTTTATCTTTTACGATTATTTTAGTAATTAACATCAGGTTCATTAATATATTATGCCATGACTTTATCATTATGATATTGTGGCTGCAAATGGAAAGAAAAAATATTTTATTCTCAATAAAATATCTTTCGTGGCATAAACAAAACAAATTTACTGGCGTCGGCCTTAAAACAGTCAAACAATTAAGCGTTCAAAAAACAAACCAAAAAGCCACAATTCAATATTTAGTCTATCTTCCTCTTATCTCGATCATCTTGCAGTCGAGTGGGCATGGAATTGACTAGTCTTTGCAAATAGCGACTGTTCTTAGACACGATATTCCAGGCATTCTGAACATACACACATAAATGTTCTGTTCATGGGCAGGTCTTTCATTGCAAACACAGAAATCTCCAACCTTTCCTATTTTCTGCCTTCCTCTTAGTCTCCGCATATGATCCACATATCCTAATGTCGTCTATTATTCTTTTCAACCAGAGACCCAACCAGTTACTTTTTATCTTTCTAATCAGTTTCAGCATCATTCTTTCTTCACTCACTTTTTCAAACACAATTTTATTTCTTATTCTATCTGTCCACTTCACACGCACCGTTCTTCTCCACATCTACATTTCAAATGCTTCAATTCGTTTCTCTTCATTTCGTCGTAATGTCCATGTTCCTTCCCCATACAATGCCACATTCCACACAAAGCACTTCACTAGTCTCTTCCTTAGTTCTTTTTCCAAAAGTCCGCAGAAGATCCTTCTTCTTCTATTTAAAGCTTCCTTGCAGTTTTTCTTGGGAAGGATAGGCCTAAATGCGGTAACATCCCGTTGCTTTCCGCACACCACTATCTCTTTCGCATCTTATTAAATTCCAGGGAGCCCAAGCGTGGAGATGAGGAGAGTGGATTTGACTAATTGGGCCCTCCGGACTTCACCGAAAGTCACGGCAAGGGTTAAATATTAATTCTATCAGGATGTTTGACCCTATCAGAGATCGGGAAATCTCAATTAGCCTTTGCCCCCCGCATCCTGGACTATCTTCTACGAATCATCAGAAAATCTTAGAGTGTGATTGGGACAATTTTTCCGAAAATGTTTCCACACTTTTGCCCTCGTGGCTCAGCGGACGAACGTCGGAATTTAGATGTCAACGTCTCAAGTTCAATTCCTCGTTACTCCTTTTCATTTTATTGTGGTTCAAGATAGTATAATGTAATAATACAAAAAGAAAAACTAATACCAGTACTATGCAACTGGATTTTTCCAAACCTAATATTAAATTTATGTTATTTATATCGCTAAAGAACGATTACAATATAAATAACTTGAATATTATTTATACAGTATCACTAAAGAACGATAACACAATATAAATTATAAATATCGGTTTGTTTAATTAATATAAGATATTATATAATACGTATTTAATTATCTAAATAAAATAACCTATTTTACAAAGAAAGATGGTTATTTGTGTTATAATAATTACTTACATAAAATACAGATTATTTATATTGCGAAAGAACAATAACAATATAAATAACTTGAATATTGTTTTATAATGCTAATGAAGGAAAACAGAATATAAATGATAACTTGAATATTATTTATATCGCTAAAGAACAATAACAATATAAAAAACGTGCATATTATTCATATCGGAATTTCACAGATTTATTACAGATGTATTTAAGAAATTGTAGAAGAATAGTAATTAGTAACAGTGTCCAATTTATTCTTCTTGGAGCCAAATTTGTAACTTTTAAAAGTGTGGTTACTATGTTGAAGTGTATGTGTTGTAACGGATGCTTGATTTGTTATGTATGTGAGTCAGTTATGGGATGCTTGATGTCGTCGCAATGTCGTAATTATAGTTTGATTGTGTTTGTGTGACTATTGTGTATTAATTTATGATGTATGGTACGGAAAGCTGCATATTTGTGTTATAGAAGTGTTACGTATGTGTGTTGTTAAAGTTTTTGTATGTTTCATATTGATGCCTGATATTTGTTTTGCAATCGCAATGCCTAATTTACGGTTTGTTTATGTTTTGTTTACATCGCGTAAGCTAATTTAATTTTCTTTTCCATTTCTCTTTGTTCTTATGTTTTTTGTGTATAAAAATTTAGCCCTAACATACATATGTAAAATAGGGCTAACCCCCATTGGAGATACAATAATAATTATTATTATTCATATCGTTATAAAACGATAACAGAATACAAATGACGACTTAAATTTTATTCATATCTCTAAAGAACGATAACAAAATATAAATAACGTGATATCCATAAAGAACGATAACTGGATATAAATGATAATTTGAATATCATTTACATCGCTAAAGAACGATTAAAAAATAAAATGAAAACTTGAAGAAGGCCCGAACCCACGACCTTTAAGTCATTAAACAAGCACTCTACCGCTGGTCTACGAGGCGCAGATATGGAACACTTTCATAGTTCCGGAACTGCTTGTACAAGCACATGCATCGTGTAACATCGCCGCGACCCGAAGTGGACTTAGAAAATATTCGCTGTTCATGAGTGCGGCCACTTTTTTTTTTGACAACTGTACAAATGCCACCTGTACTTTGGATTTGGTTCTCAAGTTTCAGACTTAATTTAAACTCAGATTTTTGCTTTCCTTATAAAATTTCCTTCAGGTTTACACTCTAAGCCGACGATATTGGTTTTGTAGATTATATTTCCACATTACATAACTTCAAGTAAAATTTTTCTCCATTTCTTGATATAAGATTATCACTGCGAACGTCAGCACGTAATGAAACTGCTTCTCTACTGTGCATATTGCTGTTATGTAGTTACGAAAGTCATTCATCCACACTTGCGAATATGTCAGTTTTGAGTTGTTTATGTGAACAGAGTGTAGTATACACAGAAGACAGCTAGTATAATAGAGCCGGCGGTAATCTATATGCGTGGCTGCACCCAATCTGAGAACTATGTTTTGGTACGAACATCCTAGCCCTACTACAACTTATATTTATATGCCTACATAAATAGTGAAAAGTGCTCGAGGATTACAATTTCGACGCCTTTGATGGGTTGCAGGAAGCTGTGCCAGAAGTACTCTTTTTACAAACACGGGTGAGCCTTACCCATTAACATATTAATTTGTGTCAAGCCTCGCAGGTGTTCGTAGTTATAAGTAGGTTGACTAAGGAATGTCGATAGCAATTTTAGGTACCTGGAGGAAACCTCAGTTGTAGTCTACCCTTTCCGAGCTTTCGGCCTCGCAAATCCTCCATGTAGTCGACTATGACTGACAGTTCTTTCGGCACAGCTTCCTGCAATTCACCAAAGACTTCGAAAATGCCCTCATATCTTCATTTTCTTCTCTTTGATATTTCTCTGCAATTCCTTAGTCTATACGAAAACTCTGGGCAAGATGAAACAAGCACGTGATAATGTAATACTATTGGGAATTCTACCTTACCAATATTCATAATGGTCAATTCGTAATCCATTGATATAAATCTTGGATTTAATTGGCATCGAAATGTAATGTATACTTCTTCTTTTAATATGTGGAACATAGACTGGCATTACTCTCGTTTTTTTTCTTCACAAGTGCCAGGACTACTAGAAACAATATTGCTCTCTGATAATGACATGAATTGCACAGAGTTGTAACAGTATATTTGGAGCAGATCTGAATGTGCCGTCCATTATCCAAAGGGGTGATTTGTTAAAAATTGCAAATGACGATCAGTAGCAAAAATAAAAATTTTGTTGATATCTTACAGATTGTAATAGAGAAGGCATCTATCACCATCCTGTACCTTTGAGGTATATCTTCCAAACTGTCTAATACTTGGCGTTCCTATGGTAAATTTTCTCTTCTTATACTACGGAGTGTTCTTTCAATAATTTCCTTCTTAGGAAGTCTAACAACGTTTGCATTGCTGGATAATTTGTTAATTTCTTTATCGTACGATGGACAAAACAGTCTCCCTTGAAGTGCGTGCCCTTTCTTTCATTGCCTCAGCACATTCTCTGCCTTCCACTTGACCCGGTCTGGAGCGTGGTTTTCATGAACCGACGGTTCCTTCATGATTCTTTACCGGTCTTCAGAAACTGCATTCTTTGCGATTGTCTCATTTCCAACTAATCTCGTTCTTAGTTTTCTGTTTAGTATACATAATATCTATTTTATATTCATTTTTCTGCACTTCGACCAGAATTAGTAAAGCGAAATTCTTTACCCATAATTTTGAAAAATGTAAAAAACTGTGATGAAAAGGAATATTGAAACTATAGAAACAGCATCTATTGTTACAAAATGTAATACGTGGCCAAAACGCAGTGTGTGTGTGGGGGGGGGGGAAATGTGACAGTACTTCAGCATCTCAAACAGAATTAATGGAAGAAATAGATTTTAAGTTGAGTTTACATGCATGCACACCAGAATATATTACCTAATGCCGTACCTGAAACACCACTTGTCTCCGCATGTGTGACCTGTGAAATCAAAATTTATGTTTAATGAGCAGGAATAAACTGTTGTAAGGCATAACATGAATACTCACTTCATATTTTATTTCTATGTTTATAATAGAATTATCACAAATATTTTTAGCCAATGTAAGAATTATTTTAGTAAATGATTGGGAGAAGGGAATATTCAATTCTCAATATTAGTAGCAATCATAATAATAACAATAATGGTGTATAACAACAAAGTACACTTCATGAATGGACTTGACCTATTCCGTTCTCAGTTTTGTATTTATTATACGTACGTTTCTGCGCATGAAGTTACGTGGCGTTGCTTGAACCAATAAGCTATAGTTACTCACTAGCTTAGTATCAATACACATTGATGGTGAAATTGTGATTATGTTCTGAGTAATGGTCGAAAACTAATTTTTGGATGTTGATAGGTCTACTATAGTAACCATGAATTTTAAATTGCACCGAGAAAAGGGTACGTAGCAGGCGTCACATTCTTCATAAACAAATCAGACTTTCTGTCATTTTCATTTCTTCTCAGCGGAAAACAAATGACTAAAGCCCGGTTCAGACGGTGCTTGTTTTCTTGCGTGTTTCTTTGCTGGCTAGCAAGCTGGGTGCCGTGGTGGGTACGATGCTGGCTCCCGTGTTGGCTACGGTGATGGTTGTTGTTCTCACGGAGCTGGCTCTTTTCACAGTTCGAATTGGAAAATCATCCGTTGCCAACACTCATGGTCAAAAAGAAACTAAACCGTCAGTAGAAAACAACGGAAGTCCTACATTAACAATAGTAAATGTTGTAATAAGGTACTTAAGCCATAAGTGAAAAACAGCCGAAGTCCGATATTTAATTGCTGTTTCTTAGAAACTGAAGAATATAGGAAAAAACAGATTTAGTTACAAAACAACGAACATGGCGACATGGTTTCAGTGATGATACTATATCATCATCTTTGGTTCCAGCCTGCAAACCATCATGAAAAATAGCAAGGAATCTACCCTCGAAATTCAGCAAGCTAGCCATCAAAGAAGACCTAAGGAGCGAGCGGAAAACACAGTACATGGAAGGAAAAAGGTTATACCAATCCAGAATAGAGGAAGAAAAATTTAAATCCTGGCAAAAGCACTGCTCCTCAATTGAAGGGAACAATCCATGGGATACAATTTATAAAATCGCGTCTGGAAAAGCAAGAACCATGACCTGCCTCTCAACTCTTCAAACATCAGATGGAACCTTCACCGATAATGCAGAAAGCACGATTAGTCATATGTTAGATGCTTTCGCCCCCAAGGACGAAGAGATCAACGATAGTGCAAGTCATAAGCGAATTAGAGAGCTAACAACGGAGGCCATACGCACTGAAGATGATAAACTCTTCACTCGTGAAGAAATTTTATATACGATAAAACAATTCAATCCTAAGAAAGCACCCGGGGAAGATGGACTGACAAGCGAGATACTCCTTCAAGTTTTCAAAGCTTTTCCAGCATTTATGACTGAGATATACAATAAATGTCTCAAAGAAAGCTGTTTCCCACAACAATGGAAGAAATCTAACATAGTGGCGATAATTAAACCTGGCAAAGAAGAGGTTAAGGACGTGTCAAAATATCGACCTATCAGCTTGCTAAACGTGGCGGGTAAAGTCCTAGACAAATTAATGATTAACAGAATCCTGCATCATGTGCATACTAATACTGCTGGTTTGAACAGGAATCAATATGGTTTCATGCCCCAAAAAGGAACAGTGGACGCATTGATGGCGGCTAAGGAGATCATTGAAGAAAACTTAAGTGAAAATAACTGTATTACAGTAGTTAGCTTGGACGTCCGAGGAGCATTTGATGCGGCTTGGTGGCCAGGCATTCTTTACAATCTTAGAGAATTGAAATGTCCTAAGAATCTCTTTAATCTTGCAAGAAGTTATTTCAGCAATAGAATTGCTGCTCTAGGGACTAATACTTTTAAAATAGAGAGACCTGTGACTATGGGATGTCCACAAGGTTCTTGCGGCGGTCCTGGGTTCTGGAATATACTGTATAATTCGCTGCTCAATTTGGACTTCACTCATCGTACGAGGGTCATTGCTTTCGCGGACGACTTAATGGTTCTAACGCAAGGAAAAACCACTACGGATGCAGAGAATTATGCCAACCTAGATTTGAAGAAAATTGAAAAATGGGCGAGAGAAAACAAAATGCACTTCAATGAAAAGAAGTCCAAAACATTATTAATATCAAGGAAAAGATCAGGAGACGACAAAACACTGAACATCTACTTAAACAATAAACGTCTGGAGCAAGTATCCGAACTAAAGTACTTGGGTATCTATCTCGATACCAGATTTAATTTTGACAAACATGTAGATTACATTACAGAGAAATGCACTCCGATAATAAACATGCTAGCAAGAGTAGCTAAACTCAAATGGGGTCTAGAACATCGGGCACTAAAAACCATATACATGGGTGCAATTGAACCAGTACTAACATATGGCGCACCGATATGGGAGAAGGCCTTAACAAAACAAAACAACTTAAGGAAATATCAACGTGTTCAAAGACTAATGAACATAAAAATAGCGAAGGCATTTAGAACACTTTCATATGACGCCTCATGTGTAATAGCAGGAGTTCTTCCAATTCGTCTAGTCATAGAAGAAAAGGTCAGAATTTATAGAGCCACCCACAAAAACATGGAGTACGATGCACCTCTGGAAGTGATTCACTGGCCACACCCAGCTGAAGAACCACTCATAAGAGCGCCTATGGAGGATACGGCAAACAAAATAGATATATACACGGATGGAAGTAAAATCGGAGGAAAAGTTGGAGCTGCTGCGGTCATAATCCAAAACGACATGGTCATCCACCGATCCAAATACAAACTGCATGAAAAATGTTCTAACAATCAGGCAGAACAAATAGCAATCTTAAAGGCACTACAACATATTGAGAATGTAGAAATAACAGAAGAAACAGAGAAAATTGTAGTAGTTAACACAGACAGCAAAGTGACACTGGACACTTTACAGAACAAAAATAAACATAATCCAATAATTGAAAATATAAAGAGAGAATTGAAAAAATTGGAGAGACAGCAATGGACAGTTCTCTTTAGGTGGGTGAAGGCCCATGTCGGAATAGTAGGGAATGAGATAGCTGACCGTCTTGCCAAACAAGCCGCCATAGAAGATGAAGGGGAAATAGCTTATAACAAAATACCGAGAGATACCATAGTAACAGAAGAGAGAGAAAAGACCTTAAGAAAATGGCAAGAGCAGTGGACTATCTCAACTAAGGGGGCAATAACGAAATCATTCTTCCCATCAATTAAAGATAGATTGAAGATAAATTTACCTGTCGGGGCAGAATTTACTTCTATTGTGACAGGTCACGGCTTCACAAGATCGTACCTTCACAGATTCAAGATTATTCCAACTCCAACGTGCCCTTGCAGACTAAAAGAAGAGCAGACAGTCAACCATATAATATTAAGATGTGCCACACTGATAAAAGAAAGAAGAATCCTACGAGCTAGTATAATACGCACAGGTCAAACCTGGCCTCCACCTTTTGATCAGTTCACAACAGCATACCTCAAAAGCTTCAGAAAATTTATAAAATCCATAGAATTTGGCAAAATGTAACAGAATTGAAATTATAAATAATATTAACAATGATGGTAACCTAAAGTATAAGAAGTACAATTAGGCAACACTTGTATCTATAAGAATTTCAAGATCGCAATCAAAATTGTAAATATCTTGTTCTCATAAATTATGTAACTAATTATTGTAATATTTTATGTAAAGCATGTAGTATTATTCCAATGTAATGGAGCATGCTGATATAAAAAAAAAAAAAGAGCGCCTTACTTCCAGCAAGTGAGCACTCAGGCTACCCATCAGCGCAGCCACCTTGGAATCCATTACAGAAACACGCACCATCTGAACCGGGCTTAACTGCCAGCATCCTGCATTGCTATAGTGTAATAAAGTAGTGCTGAAGTTGTGGGATAAATGTGAAATTTGATTTTGTTTCTTTTCTTTTCTATCGTAGGTACAATAAAAGAGTACATTTTATACCTGCATTCATTTTATTTGCGCACCAGCCTCCTGTCAAGAAAGTTATATGGAATTTACGAGCAATGGAAATTTCCACTCCTGTGGTGAATATGGGACAAGATCACTGCTGAAGATAACACAGATCAAGTATAAAACAGGAATACGCACTCACTTTATATAGTCTATAATAAGGGTTAATTTTTGCCAGGAATCAAACCAGGATTTGCTGCAGTTGCAGTCGGGAAACACGCTGTTATTATTATTATTATTATTATTATTATTATTATTATTATTATTATTATTATTATTTCGTCAGTATAATAGACCCTAACATTATAAGTTCAGATAATTCAAAGGTAGACTATGTCAAAATATATGTCAAGAAGAGGTCAAGAAAGGATAATGACCTACTAGTTGACCAAAATGTGCTAATTCTTGTGGATTCAGGTTCGTGAAATTCAGAATTCGGTCCTTAATAAAGGAATTATTTTTTTTTTTAACTTCTGCTCTCCTCTGACATGCCAGTTAGATTTGATTAATTTAAGACTCAATTATCATGTAACTTCCTACCTTATTCTTCAGTTCACTGATATTTTATTATTAAACTAAGGCAGTTAATATCTTAGTTCAAAATTGTTACATGTTCATATTAAACAATAAGCGTTACAATGCAATTAAGAGATATAAAACTGAGTATTTTGTATCTCTTCTGTCATCATTATCACTATTTTTGTCATTATTTCTTATTTCGTTTTATTCTCCAAGCGTTTCTTATCAGTCAGTTGAATCTCGACGGTGATTCGCGATCTCTTGCAGGTCATCCAACACGCCTTTGTCCGAGAAGTAACTATCTAATTTTCCAAAGCTGTTATCTTTTTTCGAGCAAGGGCCTCGCAAGAGAAAATGATATGATGGTAACTTTTTATACTTACACATTTATTGAGTTATTATTGTTTTCGTCTTAATACTTACCAGAGTGATTAGAGTGGCCAGTGATATCAACAACAGCCAAATTATCTTCATTCTATCGTCTCAGAGGACACTTCTCTCAGGGAACGTAGGCCTAATTGAGACCACAGATGTACTTTCGTCGAGTATTTATAACTTACATCACAAGATAATACTGTGCTTGACAATTCTTTCCCTTCACGTGAAGAAAATATGAAGAAAAACCACAATGATGGAATAATTAGGGTTATTTAGTATCCATAACTTATAGTTAGACGTTAATAACATTTAGTCCCCTGCAGCAAAGTTCAATGAATGACTTGAAGTTTCTTTGACATAATTATGTTAAATTACTCGTTATAAATATTTGACGTGTATAATTCAGATGCAGATTTAAATTTCTTATCATCTGCCATTTCACTGTTTTTCACTTTATGTCAGTGGAGTAATGCCTTTTGCCTGACTCCGAAAAATTTAACTTTCGGCAGGGAAAACAAAGCATATGATTGGGTCTTTGCAAATGTTACAAGACTTATCAGTGTGGCTTACGTAATTTCTGCCTGTATTAATTTAGCTATTTCTCCTTAAATACTGGACGAAATTGGTTGATACAAGTAAATTCAGGGAGAAATCATTGGTGGAACTGATTTTAGCGACATGGTGCTCGTAATTGACGAGAAAGTAATAAAATTCGATATGGGATTACCTGATGTTCTCCTTACGGTAGGGAAAATCTAACCAGATAATTATCCCAAACGTGATTCGAACCCAAGCCCGAGTCCACAGAGTTACGTCGGTGGCTCTTTTTTCTTGCATTTATTGTTTCCTTCTTTACGCTTCTTTCTCTCCTTAATTGTGGTTAGCCTCTGTTACGTTATGCGTCTTACATAAAGCACTTTATCTGACACGTGTGCGTCATGTCGCCTCCCAATGTTCCGCAAGAATTATGTCGTTGGGTCTTCCCCGTGAATATCGCCAAGTGTGACGAGGCGACTATGAATTTACGTATTTACAACGTAGCAAGAGACTTGGAGGACAGGTAAACTGAACTCACGTCACCTTACAATAAAGAACTACAGTGAATAAAGAATGACAATGGTTCAATTAGAATCACATCTGCTATAACATAAAGCTACTTTATTAATGCACCATTGAACACAAATAGGGTAACACAAACGTTATTACCCACTATAACGATTATCCTACAAATATGTTGCGCTGAGAGCAGGATTGGCCGTCTTCTGGAGGCTCAATGGTTAGCTTCGGAGAAACATAGAGAGGTCCAACTTTCTCCAGCGCACATTCCGAAACTGAGGAACGCCAGCCTACGAAACCTGAACAAAAATATTTCAGTTATGTTCTTCATCAGATAGCACTTTCATAATAATAATAATAATAATAATAATAATAATAATAATAATAATAATAATAATAATAATAATAATAATTATAGACGCAAATCAACGTTGAGAATGGCAACAAAAGAACAGAGGAACAAAACGTGTATTGACTTTACGGAACTAATTTTGTGGAAAAGCATCTTATAACCAGAGACCGGAAGTTTAGGCATTATGAACCATTAAAATAGGCAGGTAAAAAAGGCATCATAAATAGCTAAAATAGGCAGGCAAAAAAGGCATTATAAATAGCTAAAGTACGCAATAAAAGGCAATTACAAAAACCTTGTACTAGATCCATTTATTTACTAGATTACACTATTCAATAACTCGATCGTCATATTTTAAAAAACTTTAAAGTTTTGAACAAAATGCTAGTGTTGTACTTGACACAAAAATAAAAATGTTTTTAAAAGGCCTATGTATTGCAATGCCTTATTCGTTGCACACGACAACCAAATGCTTTTTTAAGTTCTCTGGTGTCATCTTGAGGCTCCTGTCAGATAACACATATTTCATATGAGAAAATGACCTCTCAACTTCGACAGAGGTTATTGGAGCAAATCTAAAACATAGCATCATTGTGGGATCCATTTTAACTACAATAGAATTGTCGCCTTGTAGAATTTTTGAAATGTTTCTAAGTTTATCAACAACACAATTTTTCGAAAACACATATTTATACTTTTTCCCTAACTAATGAACCCCGTTTCCCTGGTACACTGTCCATTCTTTGCACTGCATCATCCACAACTTTCACTGACTTCGTCAAAGGCTGCCCTCCTTCTAGAAGCTGGCAGATCACTTGTGGCAGGAAACCAAACTCGGCCGCAATGAAAGTTAAATCATTTTTCACTTCCGAAGAATTGAGAAGTTTTTTGGCTGCTACAATTGAAAAAGCTGCATCCTCCAAAGCGTTCACCAACTGAGTTATAGTCAGGAAATTTGAAGCGTGGTAAAGTGCCGCTGAGACCCATGTCCCCCATCTCGTTATGATAGGTTTGGGGGCAGAGGTATATTTGGTGCAATGGATTTAATGTCAGAATTCTTGATGGGGCTTTCAGAAAGCTCTTCTTAATACTGGAAATCAAATTATCGACATCCGGAAACAAGCATCATATCTCTCCTGACACTCTGTGAAAGCAGTGTGCTACGCAGGTCACGTGAAGCATGTTTGGAAATAGCACTTTTAAAGTTATTCCAGCCTTTTTCATGTATGGTGCAGCGTCACTGATGAAAATTAACACGTTGTCGTATTGAATTTCTTCAGGCCACAGTAACTATAGGGGAGACCCGGGCAAAACGAATTACCCGGGAAAAGAGAATAATGCCTACTTCTTAGAAACGCCAACAGGTAGCGATTTCTGCTATGTTGAGGAAGAATCCCTACCAGATTTTGCTGCTGGAACTGACTTGTCGTCATTCTAGCTAGTAAGAGAAGAAGTCAGCGTGTGTTTGACGAAACTTGACTGTTATCTTAAAATATTTCAAGGTAAGAGAAACATATGTACAACATACAGTACTGCAGAAACTCTTTGTTATGTGATAGTAATATATAGGTGATAGAATTAGTTCTAAAATGCCGTACTTACGAAGAAGATTATTGACGTTTCTGTTTGTATAACCTTAAATGAAAAGCGAAGTGGCGTCTGCGGGCAAAGTGAATAGGGCAAAGTGGATAACTTATCCACTATATAAATGTCAGCTGTATTTTTGTATATATTTGTCTATTGTAATAAAGCGTGTTAGATCATTTTACATAGTGGATGCATTAAGTCACACTAATTAAATTATAAATCAGCAACACTGATCTTAATTTTTACTTAAAAAGGTCGTAATGTGTTTTCAGATGGTTTAATTTTTCAAGAGGAAGACGAAGCAAGTCAAATGGTCGGAAGAAGACAAGAAGAAAGCACTTGAAGAAATAAAATCTTCCAATCAGTGGTTCTGCTATCTGGCCATACAACCATAATGTGTTTGTTGATGAAGAGTTTGCTCCAGATGAACTTACAGACCGCCCACTTGAGACACAAATCAGCGAAACGACAGCTGGCTCAGATTTAACAAATTCTGCGGTGCTAGCTTCTTCAGCGGCTGAAGAAACAGTTAATGCTCACTCAGAATCAACCACATCTGTGATGTCGGCATCTTCAGAAACTGACGAAATATTCAACACTCATTAACATCGTGTTTATGTGTTGATTTATTTTTATTATCAGCGAATAGAAATTAAATAGAAAGGTGAAAATGTTATAGGGATATTTAACTATATTTTCTTTCTCAAATCATATCACTCTCCGTAGTTAGGAGAAAAGAATTGCTGTTTTGTAGATATGTGGACAACATGTGTCACAACCAAAATCATGAAGTTTTTATTTCGGGAGCACCAAAATATAGCCTGTGTAATTGTTTATTCTTAGCTTATCCGCTTTGCCCGGGTTTCTCCTAGTTGAATTGTTAACTTTCTCCAGACACTCTGTTGTCAGCAGGAATGGTTTCATTGATTCATCTTCTGAAGGATCTAATGGCCCAACATGACATTGGCAATGAAACGACCCGTAGGATCAGGTGACTCGTCGATAGAAATCCCGATCTTCTTATTTTTAATTTGATCTTTAATGATTTTCATTGTGTCATCGTAACATTCGCTTAAGTAACATTTTCGCAAACTTGACTCGCTAGGCACAGATTCGTTCGTATACTTCTCCAAAAACTGTCTTAATGTAGGATTCTGTAATTTCCACAAAGGGATTTCGGCAGCAAGAAAAGCTTTACAGAAGTCGAATGCAAATTGAGATTTTCGACTCGATGTTGCAATTACTGTTGGAAGCAAAGACATCTTCTTCCCAGTAGCCTTGGAAAGTGCATTTTTGTGCTTGGTTGTACTGATATGTTGCGAGTTGAAATATTTCTTTTCGTAGTTCACTGACTGCTCACATATTTTGCATAGGCAAAAAAAGCATTTATTTTGTAAATTAGGCATTTATATTAAAACAATTCAGAAAAGGGCAACATAAAACTGTGACGTTTCAATCACAAGGGTATAATTCGTACAGATTTACTTTCAAAATGAAGATATATTTAACACATTTAAAAAGGCATTCTGCCAAAGTTCCGGTCTCTGCTTATAACAATTGATTATACAATCATCTTATTTTAATTTACTTTCTTCTTGTAGCATTGAAATTAGATAAGTATGTGGTCGATAATAATTAGTCACTTATGAATTAGGAATTTTTTCTTAGTTTCATTGATTTCTGCAAGAATGCATAAGCTAGTCTTCACGAATACTATTCAGACATCTTTCTTACATTCATAGAAAGATACTCGTACACTTGCAAAATCCATACCTCTGGATTTTTCTTATTCGCATTCAATTCCTCTATTGTGTCCGTTTCAAACTTACGTGCTTTACAGTAAACAAATATCTTCTTCAATATTTCCGTCAATTCTCTGACAAATTTGTCTTTTACTATTTATTTCAATCTTCAACAGTTCGATTTATTCCTGCTGTGAAAATAAAGCTGAGATGGAAAAATTCTCCCATCTGATCTTGAAATGAAACTAGTGAATGATTGACTGGTGGTGATAGTAGGTTCTTTGGCTAATACAATGACGTTCGCTATATGGCGTATTAAAAAAAAGCATTACTTACAGTTCCATCTAATGTTCTGGGTTCTGCCAGAAATCGGTGGATGGAGTAGTTTCTACATCAAAACAAAAACAAACCTATTCTGACATTTAGAGTACTAACCGCTACGTCATTCAGTAAATTCATGGAGTTCAACAAAGAATCAAGTAGTTCAGGGATATATTATAAGACAGCGCGTAAATGATCTTAGATTCCTTTGCGTGCTACAATAGCCTATTGCTGTACAGGTAGCAGCGACAAAAAGACGTCATTATAAAGTTAAGATGCAACAACTCTTTACACTTTTGTTTACCTATTTTTAATAAATTAAATACAATTATTCCACAATAAAAATGTTATATATGTGAATAGTTACTTGTGCATTACAATATGGAATGAATAACTTAACGTAACTGTGTCCATGTAGGCTATACAACTTTCTAAACTGCTCGAGTATTGCATCATTGTCATTAAATAGCAGTATTTTTATGCGAAAATAAACCTTTCAAGATGAAATTTCGCCACAATCTCTTCTTAGATTTCATATCCATTGGCATCTAAATACCCAAAACAACAGGTATTGGAGCCTCGAAAAACCCAACTTCTTTCGTGAAGAGTCCCTTCATGGTGTGAAAGTAAGAGTATGCCTAAAGTGCACTGTGAGTATAGAGAGAATAATTGGCCTAATTTTTAAAGTGAACTATTAATGCCGAGTGGCATATGGAAATGATTTTACGTCCCTCTTAGGTGAGTTGACGGAGAGGGAGCGGACTTCCGCATTTAACGTCATAAATCTCGGACAACACACACAACCCATTATTATATGGACGAACATCATACAGTATTCAAGGAAAGAATTAATTATCAGTACGAATTATGTGACTCTCTGTCGATGTCTCGATCTGACTCTCGATAATGTTTAACCTTGAGGAATTTTGAAAGAACTACATAAAAATAATCAATATAGCCATGAAGAATTGAAAACAAGCAACCAGGAAAACAGCGCCTTCATTTCTGAAAAGGGATTGAAGGAAGTGATACGTCATTTCTTAAGCAGGTGCCATAAATGTTTGGAAGAAGAAGACAATTTCAGCACCTCTTTTTTAATTTGGACGAATAAATGCCGTTTTAACTACATATAATTTGTGATTTGTCGAATCGTCAATAATAATTAATACGAGCGCAACAGAACGACAGTCAAGTGGCTGCTTTAGTGGTCAGGAAATAATGCACTCACCCAATATATATATATATATATATATATATATATATATGTGTGTGTGTGTGTGTGTGTGTGTGTGTGTGTGTGTGTGTGTGTGTGTGTTGAAGCTACTTCAAATCCACCACAAAACATGAGAGGTGAATAGTGGCTAAAGATGGATTTAGGACTAACGACATTCTGACCAAATGAAAGCACCTGAACTCGTTTGTGGGACGGACGGTGAAGGAGGCACCTTCATGTCTGTCTTTGCAACCAACCAGGGACGAGAAGACTTCTTCTCCAATTCCAGACCTTCGGCTTCGATCGCGTCGTGATAAATCTATGAAACATAGAATTATATTTTTATTGACATAGAAATAGTAAACAGACTTGATTTTGTAGACATTTATATACACACATATTACGCGAATTTTTCACTTCGTTTCAGCCTGCAAATTCATCAATACCGCTTCGAATCCCGGAAGGGAAGCTAAGACTTAACTCCTTAAGAATTGTCTTGTCTCAGGTTTTTAGCGGCACACTAACCACATGAGTTTATAATCGGGATCTAATAGGACAACAATGATGGAACAATTTATTCGGCTCAATTCGTAATACTGAAGGTTATTGTATGAGTTTTAGGTATGGGTTTCGTAGGTCTATTTTACAGTATTGCTATTTTCACTTGAGTTGAGCAACAGCTGTTTCACGAACTTTTTCTAATCGGCTATTTAACGACGTTTATCAAATGCAGAGTTATCAAGCGTCAATAGAATTGGTAATACCGAAATGGTATTATATTTTGACGAGTCACGACTGAGAATTTGCCAAGAAATAACAAAATAATTATTGGTTCAAGTGGAATTCGAACCCACGCTCAAACGGATTCTCGGATCACAGATCTAGCTCGCTATAGTGAGTTTCGCCGATGGCTCTTTCATGAACGATTACTGTATATAAACACCCCCCCCCCTTTCTTTGATGCAAATGTTTATATTGAGATTAAAGTCTGCCATTGATAATTATACCTTCCGAACAATTCTTTGTTGGATAAGAAACTCTCCTAGTATTCAACAAAGATATTGCAATGGTTTGTACGAGTATGTCTTTCCTATTCGAATAGTTTCTTCTTTATGATAGGCACTTTGATTGTGCTATAATGGTACATTTTCCGGACAATTACAGAAACGAAAACAAACTTTACAGAATACATTGTTGTCAATTTTACACAGAAAACATTTTTGTTCATGATTGTATGAATAAGACACTTTTGAACCTTATACAATGGCCTTTGTTCTTTTAAGTATACGTATGAAGTGACAATTTGGCGAAACTTGAATTTATATTCGTCTTCCCCTGGTCACTAACTATCAGCTTTCAAGCATTCAGCTTAAATGGAAACAATAAGAGGATCATATTACGTACCTTCATTAAATTTCTCGAAAACCCCCATTTTTTCTCCCACTGCTTTCTTGTCAGTTTTTCCAAACGTATCACTTCTTTCCTGAAATAAAGATTATAGCAACTGTATTAAAATACTCGTAGCAGTAGAGCTAGAGAACTTGGAGCGTCTTCATAAGACTTGCGACGAGGATAAGAATAGAATTTTTTTTTAACTAATGGCGAGTACTTGACTGTTCGTCATTAACTCATATGAAGCCAGTTGTGTAGAAAGTAACTTGTTAAGTATTTAATTGAATTTTGCTTATAATTCTCTGGCGTCAATTTGTTAACTTGTCATTTGTTGGAATTCAGACGAAAACAAGAAGCCAAATTTTCCCTGAATTCATCCTTTCCTTCATATTCATCACTACATGTGTTTTACAGGGTTGTTTCCGATTACTGATAACGAATTTGAATGGCAACCATGTGCGTCAGGAGTCACAAGACAGCTGAATTGTGGCGCGAGGTGACAGACCTAGTGAGTGATCTCATAGTCAGAGTGCACGGCGACTCACAGCAGAAATTCCCAAGAAAATCGAGCCCTTTTGGGAGGGATAAATTACGACCCTTTCTAATGCCAAGTAGGCTACAGTTAAGTGAAAATAAAAGAAGCCTGCAATAAACGAGGTTTAGTTATTTCCAAGAAAGGCATCTTCCGAGTACTTAATAAGATTGGTAAAGCTCGAATGGAATTAATTTATATCATCTCGTGGGGTGCGGCGACTTGTGATGGGGTGTGGATTTGCTTGCTTTTTCCACTCTGGAATTAATCCCACCTGAGCTTTGCCAGTCTTGTTAGGTATATACAAGATGCCTTTCTTGGAAATAACGAAAGCACGTTTTTTGCTGGCTTCTTTGATTTTCACGTATCTGTACTTGGCATCGGAAAGAGTTATGTACCCCTTCTAAAAAGGCTTTCAAGCCGTACTGACATTATCTGTAAGAAATTTAATGTACAGCGACATTACGATATAGACTATATAATTCTTAAAGAACGTCGCGGAAGATGATACAATGAAAATGATTGACTGCATCTGCACATATATATATATATATATATATATATATATATTCACTAAATTTAATTAGAAGTTATATCGCTGTATGGGTAATAATTTTAAAAAATTTCTGTTGTTATTATTTAGTTTTTTTAAATTCCATACCGCTCGTAAGTTTGCATCAGAAGTAATGGCAATATTTGGAAGCACTTAGGTGCGTATAGTTTTACACAAACGAATCTCAACAAAACTAGATGAAGACCACGTTTGGCAGATTCTTACATAGAGTCCATTATGAGGATAGTTTCCAGCAAGACTGGCATTGGAAAAATTATTGCTAGAGAATATCACAAAAATTTATAAGATAAAAACTTTCATTAATAACGACAATGACAAACCCGGATGTTTGAATTATTTTAGTTTTATTTTGAAAAAAAATTCGTCAGGATATAGCCTACTGCACATTAACGCTGGAATGGTAACGTGGGTCCACCAGATCCTCACATACCTACTTATTTCCTGGAATACTTCCGATGTTATATGGGCTACACTTTCAATCTTTTTAGTAGCTTTCCATTGTTGTTCCTGCTTACCAAATCATAAATTACAGTTCAATTGTTGTACTTCTCAGTAGTGAAACGCTTCGTTTAGTGTATGGGGTGTCTATAGACCCCACGTTACTATTTGTGTTTATATTGTGCTGATGTATAGTATTTGAATATTTTATGAGAGGTTTGTACATATATATTACATTATTCTCTTGTAATTGTTGTTTAGTACAGTAGCGAACAATACTAGTTATTTTTTTCAGGCTTCTGGATATTGCAGGTATAAACGATTTTATTATCCATACTGCAAATAAATCTGTTTCGAAAATAAAGAGAAACGAGGACTTAGTTCAGACTGGATTCTTTCTTGCAAATCTAGCTTCCAGGTAAAGCTCCCTGTGAAGCAGACTCGAATAATTTCAAGGGAAAAATTGTTCCGGGGCCGGGTATCGATCCCGGGGCTTTTGACTGAACGCACCAACGCTCTAACGACTGAGCTACCCAGGAACTTCACCCGACGCAGTCTCATTTTTTCCCTTTATATTCACACAACTCGAGTGGGCTGACAAGACGCCAGAAACTCACATCGAGTGCACACAAACTCTGTGTAACTTGAAATTGTGGTTTACCTGAAAGCTAGATTTGGATAATATAATTATACGTTACAGGCCTAATTCGTGACGGATGATGATGATGATGATGATGATGATGATGATGATGATGAATTATACGTTACTGTAAGTACGTTAACAGAAAGACTGCGTGTTACCAAGTTTGAGTACTGTGAAATTTGGTGCGGCTGTCCGACAAATACTGTTTCCTATATTCGACTCTCTTGTAATTTCTAGTGAGTATCAGTGTTCTAGAGACTTTGATACTCGTAACATACAGAGCAATATTGCACCGCTTAATAATCTACTGTGAGCTAACATTGAAGAACAACCACCCAGCTAACAGCTGGAACTCCGTTACCGTTACCTTCAGGCTGATCCATTCCTTCAAACCAGGACAGTAAAAAAAAAACAGGCTTCTTTCTAATGAATGTTTTCCTAACTTGTGTGATTTTGATCGGAAAATGATGTCAATGTTTGGAAGCACTCATTTGTGGGAAAGTGCATTCTCCATCATGAAGTTTGTCAAGAATCGTTACAGAAGCTGCCTCACAGATTCCTCTCTTCTCTACATATTCTCCGATTCACAACTGTTTGCTCGAATCCAATTATGTCATGTTGCAGCTGAACTCTCGTCGCCTTTTCAAATTACTTTATTTATCCAATATATAATCTACATAACTTTTTAGACTATAGTATCCATTATTGCTTACGAACTCCTGAGATAGTAAGTTGTTGAAGTAAGAAAGTTGTTGTCATTGCAGCAGAACTTTATCGTCAAAGAAATTTGTATTATTTTAAAAAATTATTTTCGTATGTTTTCAGTTTTGCACATTCTGGCTGCCAGATTAAATTTTAAAGAGACACGTCAGTACCTGCCGTAATTCAAATTTAACTGAAAAAAATGAACACAGACAGATTTGCACTGTAATTAAAAAAGAAAAACTGACAATGATATCGCACATATTAGTAACAGTGCACCTGATGTTAATTAGAGTCTTGACTCTTGTAGTGCTTCTGGTGTCAGTATTTCTGAAACAGCAGCAGCTTTAGATTCTGAAAATTTTCTGCATATTGGTGGTTCCAAAAATTGAAAGGGAATTAATTTATTACGGTTCAGAATGAGAAACTAGGTTGCAGAGTGTGTCCTAACGTTGGTTCCGCAAGTGCTTTTGAAACTCCGGGACTAAGATTATCTACGGAGGGGTTAGATTTCGTGGTTTGGTGATAGTGATGAAACAGGAGGCAGTCAATACGAAATAAAATATTTGGTCACAAAAACAGCAATGCATATCAAGCAACAATTAATATTTTAGCTCAATTGAAAGAAGAAAAGTTGCAGAAAGCAGTTGCCACACAATAAATAGGTTATCACGAAAGCAGGTTGCGAATTAACGGAGGGATGGGGGGATTTTCCCCTGTTGGAAAGTTATCCCCCTCTCATAAATTCATATTAACATCCCTGCCAGGGATAACTTCTATCTCCCCCCCTCCCACAAAATATAATTTTATTCTTTTAACGTACACTTTTATAAAGTATAAAGTAACCAAAGAAAATAATATTGATGTATTATCCCAGCAAGCTGACAACAATCAATAACTTAGGAATTACACGTCTTATCTTAAGCCTGTTCATGGATATAGGCCTAATTGTTATTATGATGAAGATGCAAGACAAGCGATTCAGTGCGACCAAGCGTTGAGCCGTAATAATAATTTAATGTATGGTATTGTCTATCTAGGATTCTATCCCCTCTCATCAGAAATCTTAATTCGCACCCTGCACGAAAGTATGTACCGTGTGTTCAGAATACTGTATAATTACGTTGACAAAATTCAACAGATCATTCTCTGATGTCACGATTTTGTTAGATATTATAGGTTATAAATAGTTTGGAGGCAGGTAGAATTCTTCAATCTGGTCACTCATGTGCAGATATCGTGAAATACATTTCAGAATCAATTAAAGCCAATTTATTTAAATCGATAATAACTCATAATTAAAAGATTGCAGTAATGATTAACGAATCCACTAGTGCAATTAAGGAACGCTATCTGCGTTAGAACTGTTTCGTGATTCTTCTAAACCCAGTGCATTATTTTGTGATTTAGTGCAACTGAGTAACACTGTCTTGTGTAAAGGAATTATATTATTCGTCTCTCTCATAATTTAGGCCTTTTTACATGTTTCCACATCAAGAAAATGTACTTTCCTTTTAGTTAGAGGATATTCAACATCTTTTCTTTCCCTTGGTTTATAACCTAATAAAAGGGATGGTATTCTTTTAGGTCTCATTATTTGGATATGCTATGTAGCACGTATGGGCGAATCCAGAAATGCATATAGAGTGTTAGTTGGGAGGCCAGAGGGGAAAAGACCTTTGGGAAGGCCGAGACGTAGATGGGAAGATAATATTAAAATGGATTTGAGGGAGGTGGGATATGATGGTAGGGACTGGATTAATCTTGCTCAGGATAGGGACCAATGGCGGGCTTATGTGAGGGCGGCAATGAACCTCCGGGTTCCTTAAAAGCCAGTAAGTAATTAGGAACCAGGTATTCTGTAGTTCATCTATTTTTTCCCCTAATACTAAATATTTCGATATCTTTTCTAATAGACCTATATCCATTTCTTTTCTTATCTAGGAGTGTTACTCCTGCTACCGAATATAGGCCTAGGAATTTAATTTGTGACTTTTAAATTTTCCTTTTATTCGAACTGTTTAGTGTTCAATTCTCACTTGCGTAAGTTAAAATGAGCACTGACATCATTTTATAAAATTATTTTAATTGTGTAGTTTTCAGTGCAAAGAATACTTTAGATGCAATGTTGGATTGTTTGCATAAATTATTTCACAAGAGGGTATATTTTACAGCATTTACTTTCCTTCGCTTCGTATGGCGTTTCAAATATTTTGAGAAAAAAGAATGGTGTTGTAGAAATATTTCTTAAAATGATTTCGGATGTTCTCATCTGACACTATAGTAACCATCGTTTGGAGGCGGAAGTAAATGACTTGATTCATGAAATTAATAAAGCTGTCATATGAAATATTTCTTCGATAAACTTTAAAGTAGTTTGTATTCTGCCTCACCTAAAAACCAGTGTGAACTGAAGAAATATGTACGTTCATTATGTGCAGGATTATCAGACAAGAAGTATTAGGAGTTGTTCGGTGGATTGCTTCAAGCGCAAGATCTGTTCGAGCTGTTCGGCATGATTATGAAGCTCTTGATCACCACTTTGAGGCAACTAGTAATTATCCAAATAGAGATAGTAAATATAAAGCTACTTACAAAAGACTTAAAATGACACTGACTGAAAATTCTTTTGTAATTGTGTTTAATGCTGATACTCCAATAGAGCTTGAGGATCTATCATTAGAATTACAGAAGCGCTCTGTATCAATGCTATAAGCTTACGCTCATAAATTACTAATCCCGTACAGTTAGTCTGGCGATAGTCATGGTTAATTTAGCTGGCTGATATTGTGAACTAACATGATGTCTATTAAAACCGCTCTTAGAAACCAAATTGTTTGACTAAGTTTTCAGATTTCAATTTGAGTGAGAAATCTCAGGAAACTGTGAAAGTTGTCTCTCTAAAAACCTTCCCCAATAATATCTTAGAACTACACGAAAGAAAGGTGAAGGAAATTATACAAGGGTAGTTCATCCAAAGTCTGACTTATAATCTGGCAGGACGCATGCAAACAAAAATACCCTCACATCGTTCTGAAAGTGGTACTGTGGAAACAGGAACGGAAACAGGAACCAAATTCAGAGAGTTGATGAAAAAGCTAGAAGTTCTCGATTATATAGCAAAAGGCCGACTGATCCAGTTATCTGTTTTGAAGTCTCTTCCATTAGATGTCTAGTAAGAATTTTTAACATGACACCGAAGAATATACAATCATGTATTCGTGGTTTCCGTGTTGCTGTGTCTTCAGAATCACTCTACGTCACTCCAAAATAAAAGTGATTTCAAGCCTTGGATGATATAGTGAACACATTAATTATAATATTATCAACGGCAGAACATGGGCGTCTATTTAGTAGAGTGTGTACTACACCAACAAGAAAAAATAATGGACTCCCTCTCCATCTCCTCCGCCCAGAAGGACACGACAGTAATGTTTATATTTTCTGTTACATAGGTCTATCTATGATGTAACAGACAGCGATATAACATAATTTTCTCTTCGTGAAGTATACCGGTACTTCTCGACTTCCATTTCGAGCACTTCAACAACAGGAATTGATGTGGGTATCCTGGCCCTTGTAATTTCTGCTCATCTCCCTCGTCCGCCACATTGAATTACTTGTAAAAGATATAGGTCTAACGTATAATTAATAAGTACGAGTAGTAAATATTAATTACGCTTTCGATAGAAGAATATTCCTTATTTTAAAACTTCGGCCCTCCATCCAGTGGCGTAGGCAACAGGGGTCTCACCGGGTTGAAGCCCCCCCTCATTTTTAAAGTAATATTTAAAAATTATAGACTATTAGATTTTATTTACAATTCATATTGGACATGTTCAGATAAGATGATTTTTAAAGAAATTATGAAACTACCAATTTCAACACTGATTTATTTAGGGCTGACATCTGTTCATTCATTGTGCAACGACAGAGAATGGATTTTGTTTTATAACAATTTTGGGGAGTTTAAATTGATTTTAAATTTCATAGTATTAAACAACAACAACAACAACAATAATAATAATAATAATAATAATAATAATAATATTGTTGTTGTTGTTAGGGATTGCCTCCATTCTTAGGGTTTTTACCAAAATGAATTATTATTCAACACATAATTATTAATGAAATAAACTTCATTATTTCACTAATAGTAATTATATTACTAATAACATTCCTATTAGTATTTACGAATTTGTTAGGCAAGTTTCATAATTTTATGTGTTAAACCAAAATGAAATATTCAATTTCATAACAATAGTATTATTATTATTATTATTATTATTATTATTATTATTATTATTATTATTATTATTATTATTCGTTTATTTTACGACGCTTTATCAACTGCGTCTGAGTGAAATCAAGATGATAATGCCAGCGAAATGAGCCAAGGGACTAGCGACGAAAAATTATTCAGCGTTGCTGCTAATCAGTTGAGGGAAAACCCCGGGAAAAACCTCAACCAGGTAACTCGTCCCAAACAGGATTTGAATCCGGGTCCTCTCGTTTCACGTTCAGACATGCTGTGACTCCACAGCGGTGGACTAATAATTAATTATTGTTGTCTTTTAAATATGTTGCATGTAAGCTATAGGCAAATTAGGTAAGTGATGTACCCAACACTTCCCTTCACCCATATTAAATTCCGGTTATGTCCACCTCATTAATAATCGTATTTATGGACCTCAGGTTCTTCTTAATGACATGAATGATGTAAAGCTTGGCATACCGGAATATGACTTGCAAACAGTGACGTCTCTAGACTGATAAAATTTGCATGGCGTTGTTAATGTTTTAGTGAGTCTATGTGAATAACAAGGCCAATATAGAACATACAAGAGTGAATTATTTCTTCGTCAAAGAAATGTTTAAATGCTTGCGCAATGTGACTTCGCAAGGAGACAAGCAACTGTAAAAAAACACACACACACAGAAGTAATCTCCTCCAACATGAATAACCCGCCTCCACACCTCAGGGAGACGACGCATGCCATCCACAGCGTCTTGTTGTACTAATCTTCGAACAGACTGCTCTACAGCTACTAGGCTATAATTGCCTGTCTGGTTCTAAAGCGAACTCCTCTAAGTGATAATTTCATTTTTGCGAAAAGGTCAAAATCACATGGGCCCATATCTGGGGAATATGAAGAATGCTCCAGAATTTCCCAGTTCTATCTGCGAAGTAAATTAACCACAGGGTCAAAAAAGTATGGGCAAGAACAGGATCCACTTAAAGTCATGTTAATTGTTGCTTATGATTTTGACGGTGTCCTTGTCACTCATTCAGTTCTTGCGGGAAATCATATGAATGGTGTATATTACAGTTACTTTCTGGAACAACATTTACGACCAGCCGTAAACGTCAAAATCTCCTGATCCTATTGTGCTACATGATGGTGCTCGCTTTCACGTAGCTGCTTTTCTAAAGTGAGGTGTTTAAGAAGATACAGCTTATTTTAAAATAATATAGGCCCCGAGAAAGAACCCCGACTGCGACATTGTCCGTCGGCGTGACAATCTGGTCCTATAGACAACGTAGCTACCGCAAGGATTTAATACAGACTTGATACTCTTTATGAACCAGAAAAATAAACTTTTGAAAGAAAGACGTCAGTATCATTGTGATTACTATCTGTTTTCAAAGCCAATTAATATCATAAAAATATTAATTACTCAGCTTTTACAGACAGAGAAAAACATATGGCAAAGTTTGACATGCTTTTATTATTAGGTGTGTATGTGTAAGAAATTATAGACTAGCGCCCGAAGTGTTACAACGAAAAGTTCGCTTATAGTAGATGGATTGGACGTGCTGGTCCGCTCACCTAACATTACCCCTTTGGATTACTTTATATGGGGATACATAAAATAAAAAGTCATGTCTACAGCACCTACCGCCAAAGAGAATATGAAGGAAAGAATATCCAAAGCGTGTGGCACTATTATCTCCTGTATGTTGGCAAGTCTTAGAAGATCCTTCGTAAAAGAATTAATAAGTTCTTAGATGTTAATGGAGGTTACGTTTATAGATAGCTGTAACGTAACAGCAGCTTTCTTTTTCGGGCTTATACTCCAGCCTGAGGCTTATTGTGCTTACCATTCTTGTTCTGTGAACGATACTTTTTAGCCAAACGGTCAAGCCGTGAACTTAACCCGGGCTATGGAATGGATGATAATGATACGTGAATGAATAACAGCGAAATGAGTCTGAGGTCCAACACCGAAAATTACTCAGTAGTTTTGCTTTAATTGGTTGAGAGAAAATCCCGGACAAAACCCCAACCAGGATTTGAGTCCGGATCCGCTCGTTTCAAGTTCAGACGTGATAACCATTACTCCACAGCTGTGGATCAAGTAATAGCAAGTAGTAAATATTATTTACTTAGTAGGCTTATCTTTACTGCATCTCATTCCAAAAACGCTTTAACTTCTTGACACCTCACTTTAGAAAAAAAAAAAGTTTCAAACAAAAGTTACCGAAGTGGGAGTTCACGGAATGCCGACCGCGACGAAATCTGAAAGGAACCCCCCTTCTAACGAGATTTAGAAAAACAGCATTTAATTTTATTGATCTATTTCAGAGAAATTAACTTGCAAAACTTCGTGTGAGCTACCTTGTATGTACTACTGTGTTACCACTAGATTTTCAAAATATGCAGTTTCATAGACCGACACAAATCAAGATAGATGCTGTCCAAAAAAAATGAGTTTAGAAATTCAGTAGGCCTAATATCGAGCAAGTTTTATGGTTTAAAAATGACAAAACAAGAGGCAGCAATGAGAAGAGGAGGAAGAAAAAAATAGAACAGGAGCAATGAAAGGAGGGCCAGGAAAAATATATGAGAAGAAGGAGGAGAAATAATAAGACGAGGGAATGTGGTGTAACGAGGGGGGGAGAAGGAAGAGATGTAAAAGAGTGGAAAGGAAGAGAAATAAGAGGGAAAGAGAAAAGAAGAATAAGACGACGGTATGTGGAGGAAGAAGAACTGAGAAGGATGAAATATAAGATGAAGGACAGGAAGAGAAATAGGAGGGAAAGAGGGATGAAAAATAAGATGAGACGATGTGGAGGAAGAAGCTAGAGAGAAGTAAAAGGAGATAAGAATTAGGGCAAGGAGAGAAATAAGAGGGGAAGAGATACAAAGGATAAGACAAGGGGATATGCGGGAACAAGAGGAGAGAAAAAAGAGACATAGGCCTAAGAGAAAGGGCGGGAAGAGAAATGGGAGGGTAAGAATTTTATTAATAGGGAAATGGAAGTGAGATTAGATTAGAAGGAAGAAGAAAAGTGAAAGGAAGATGAGGAAAGTGTATGATGGGTCGATATGATGTGTAAGAGCAGTGACGTGGATTTGTTCACCGTTTACCAGCTGACTTTACTATCAAAGAACATTATTTTCCGTCTCGAATATGCGGTCCGATATGTTTAATTCGAATTTGTTATGGTAAAACGTAGATTTCGGCAAAACTTGTTGGGATTCTTCTATTTCGTCTTTAATCATTCTTCTGATTTGTTTTAATTGTCACTCCTGATCATACACACATATATACAGTATATATATATATATATATATATATATATATATATATATATATATATATAGTTGAGTAGGTTATTTTACGACGCTGTATCAACATCTTCGGTTATTTAGCGTCTGAATGAAGTGAAGGTGATAATGCCGGTGAAATGAGTTCGAGATCCAGCATTTGCTCATATTGGGTTAACAGAAAACCCCGGAAAAAACCTCAACCAGGTAATTTGTCCCGACCGGGAATCGAATCCGGGCCACCTGGTTTCGCAGCCAAACGCGCTAACCGTTACTCTACAGGTGTGGACTATATATATACAATATAAATCAATCTTAGTGTTCTGTCCAAGGGCAGGTCTTTCACTGCAAACCCAGCATACTCCAGTCTTTCTTATTTCCTGCCTTCCTCTTAGTCTCCGCATATGATCTATATGAGGTATACAGGGGTAATTTGGATAGATTAACAAGAATTTTCAAACTCAGAAAAAAAAAAGCTTGATGCTGTACAGAACAAACAAGTAAACATACAAATAGTACATTATTTTGACGTGCTGTGGAATTAATTTCACTAAAGAGAAATTGCTATTGACACTGAAATTAAGCTACCCGAATTACCCGACAAATTGGAAATGAAGAAATTAAGAGGGGCTAATTGGATACTGCTGAGGGGTAATACGGATAGCAATGAAAATCCTATCTAATGTGGTTTTTTCATGCACTGAATCAAATTTATTAATTACATGGTTATTTTATAAGCATTTGTTCCTTGTACTCCTACGCACTTCCCATGAAACCATGCCTTACATTTCTGGGAGCGAATCCATTCACCTTTCAGAGTTGATGACTAGGAGTAGTAACTGATCATTCAAAACATATTTTTAGTCACTAGCCTCTTCATTTGCCTTTTTAGCTTCTTTATTTTTTCTTCCACTTTCTTTAACACTGTCCTAAGGCCTATCACTGAATTGTAGTCGAGTTTGTTTGCCCTTTAATTGAACCTCTTTCTTTGCCTTAACAGCTGCTACATTCTCTGGTGATGTGCTGTGACAGGCTGTTTGCATAGCTCGAGAAGATTTTTGCGTTGTTTTCTTTTGAGGGCTAGGAAGAACCTGTATAAGATATTCAGAAGCGATTCGCATAGGAGGCTGCGAAGTTCTAGGCTGTTCTTCAGATTGAACTACTTCTTTGTTTTGCATGTCTTCGGTAGTGGCAGTAGTGGAAGGCATATACATGGGTTGGATAAAAAGTAATGGCAACAGTGCGATATTTCTGACATGGCTTTATTCACAAGGGTACAATATTTACGTATCTTAAATATAGTCGCCCCCCTTATTTATCACCTATTGCCAAATGTTTGAAGGCGTCGTACACCATCAGCGCGTCCATCTTTGTTGATGTTTGTACCGGGTCTCTCGCAGTGGTTCTTTCACTTTGGCGAAGAGATCGTAATCGCATGGACTCAGATCGGGTGAGTACGGAGGATGTTCCAGAATCTCCCATTGCCAGCGACGCAAGAGGTCCTTGACAGCAGCAGCGGTGTGACTCCTTGCATTATCATGAAGAATGATGGGGTTCTGCACCCCCAAGTGTCGCCGTTTTCTCCTGAGGGCTGGACGAAGGTGGTGCTGCAGGAACCTGCAATAGTAGTCCGCGTTTACCGTCTGCCTTGGAGGTACAGCGTAGTGCAGTATTACCCCATCAATGTCATACGCCACAATGAACATCACCTTCACAGCACTTCCAACAAGGCCTTCCCGAAACGCTTTAACCCATCGTGCCACTGTGCGATATGGCAACACTGCATCGCCACATGCTTCACGCAGTCCCTGAAAACATTCTTGTGCACTACGACCTCGTGCCACTTCATTTTTGATCCAGGAACGTTGCTCTAGTTTTGTAAACATGATCTTAGGGCGCTCGCACTATTCCTATCAAAGTCAACTTCTACACACTGCAGTAGATTGACAGAGTACTGTCTTCGCTGGCTGCACTAACTCATCTAACAGTCCTTGTTCATGTCCGCACAGCTGGCAACTCTCGAACGCACCATCGTCACGTGACAACAGTGTTGCCATTACTTTTTATCCAACCTATGTATGTCTCAAAAACTGCAAAATGGAAGTCCTGGATTGCTTGAGGTCTAAAGGGAAAAATTCCTGTACAGTAAAACCCATTTATTGCCAGATGTAGTTCCCTTCCAAGATTCATTAAACAATGAATAGAATTGGATCTTAGATCGTGGATTCCTGTGTAGCCGTGATGTTGCTTCACGTTGATAATTAGCTTTGAGTGACTTGAAAACACAACGATCGAGGGGCTACAAATTATGTGTTGTGTGTGAGAGAGGACAAAGGATTGCACCGTCATTGTTCTGGCAGTATTCAAGAGCAGAAAGTGCTGCATGGGCTGAATGACCATCTACAATCAGAAGAACTTTCCTTGGTGCACAATAATCCTGTAAATGCTGGAGAAATGTCACAAATATTAATTCGTTAATAGAAAGTAACTTTTAGTAATTAGGCACGATACAAATAATATTTGTTATACATATAGCACCACGAAAATGTATCCAAATAGCCCCGCAGGATGTCTATAACCGAGGAAGATGTTGGGTAGTTACTGGACAATGCAAGAGATAGGGTCACCATCCAGTCTGACGGACTGTTGGATACCACGGACACAATCACAGATAAAAGCGATATGATATTTAGTATTTGAAGACAAATAAAGCTTACGTTCACTGACCACAATATTACATGCAGCATATACTAGAGATGTTTGCTACTTACCGCCTGTTAGAGTAACTCATGTTTCTTGTCTCAAGGTAGAAGAATTCTCACCAAACTAGCCACAAACGTTAACAACACTGTTTTATTCACTGTGAAGCTGAAAACGACATTATGGCGTCATCGGTAGACACAGATCAAGCGCAAAACCTTAACATTATCCGTATAGCCCCACTATCTGATTTACCCCTCTGTATCCTATCTTTATGTCGTCTATCATCTGATATCTTCTTCTGCCTCGCACTTTTCTCCCATTCGCCATTCTTTGCAGTACATCCTTCAGGAGGCAATTTCTTCTCAACCAGTGACCCAGTCAATTCTTTTTCCTCTTCCTGATCAGTTTCAGCATCATTCTTTCTTCGCCCACTCTTTCCAACACAGCTTCCTTTGTTATTCTGTCTGTCCATTTCACACGCTCCATCCTTCTCCATATTCACATTTCAAATTCTTCTATTCGCTTCTCTTCACTTCGTCGTAATGTCCATCTTTCTGCCCCAAACAATGCTACATTCCACACAAAGCACTTCACTAGTCTGTTTCTTAGTTCTTCCTCCAGGACTCGCAGAAGATGCTCCTTTTTCTATTAAACCTTCCTTTGCCATTGCTGTTCTCCTTTTCACAGCAACTCATGTTACTGCTTATAGTACACAGCAAGTATTTGAAGCTGTCCACTTGCTCTACTGCCTCATTTAGAATTCATAAGTTTACCTTCTTTACTTTTCTTTCTGTGACCATGATCTTCGTCTTGTTGGCAGTTATCTTCTTTCCATATTGCTCACAGCTGTCATTCAGCTCCAGGGTGTTTCAGGAGGAATAGTAAATATTTTAGGAGGTGATAGTATAAGTTCATATAAACATGTGTCCAATTTTTATTGGGTACAGAGATACAGTGTTATAATATAACCCAAGAAGGTGTTAAGCAAAGGCAAGTGATTACGTTCAAAGTTGATTTTCATAAATTCCACCACCGACTTCAATGCACTTTCGACTTCTCTTGACAATATCACGTGTAGCTCTTCTGAGGTCGTCGTGGCGTTCTTTTAAGAGGGCAGCATTATTCATAATCCGAACCTCTAAATTGGCTCTTGTGTTTACTTTTTCTTTGTAGACTTCGCCTTTCAACCATCCCCACAGGCAAAATCTAAAGGGGTAAGGTCTGGGGATCTTGGTGGCCAAGGAACGTGACCATATCTGCCGATTCATCTTCCGGGGAATATCACAACTTGACTTTAAAAATAAATATGACAATCGATAAATAAGCCCATAGCAACCGGAGTTAGCAACATACGAAATGAAAGTGCATTGAACGTAATCATTTGCCTTTGCTTAACATCTTCTTGGGTTACATTTTAACAGCTGTATCTCTGTACCCAATAAAAATTGGACACATGTTTATATGAACTTTTTTTTTACTATGACCAACCACCACCACCACCAAGCGTCGAAAAGACATTTTTTTGGCAAAGATCGCTAAATGAAAGTAGAGTTGCAAGTATTACACCACGCAATTCCATAAGGGTTATAACGTAACTTCTTTTGCAGTACCTAGATAGCAGCATAGTGAAATTGATCAAAATTGTTGTATTGAAAGTCCATTAGGCTGCTCAATCTGTTATATGTGATCAGGGCTGTCACGTATCTGGTGATTAATGCAGACGTATCCTAGTAATTACCCTCCGACAGTTATACTAATGTCCTTAGAGATGAGTGATCAGAATGATACAGAACTGAAGTCTCGCTATTACACAACCTTTAATTGTGATCCTGCTGAGAGCATTAATGTAGCCTAATATTTGTATATCATTTGTTACATGCGTTTCACCTCAAGTTGAGACTTGGCGAGCCGAACTGACGTTATGGAATTTCCCTTCTCTTTACGTCACGTTAGTAAAGACGTGGCTAACGATAAAGACAGGCTAGGGCGCGACGTCACATTCTTAGTCATAACACCATGTGACACCGATTCGCGCCGTAATGTCTTTCTCGTTAGCCACGAGTAAAGATAAGAAAAGAAATGGGATCAGGGAAGTTCCATGAAGGATAAGAAAATCCGTATATTAGGCCTATATGCCGTAATATTGGCTGATTAAAATACATAGTTTAAAATGTTGTTCTGTATCTGTTTTTTTTTTTTGGAGGAATGTTGGAGTCACCGGAGTCGGCTAAGGCGCTTGCCTGCTGATCCGGTTTCACGCTCGGAAGCGGGTTCAAATCCCGCTTGGGCTGATTACCTGGTTCGGTTTTTCCGAGGTTTTCCCCAACCATAAGGCGAATGTCGAGTAGGCTAATCTATGTGAATCCTCAGCCTCAGCTCACAAATACCATCTTCCTATCACCAAACCCATCGACGCTAAATAACCTTGTAGTTGATCTACAGCAGAGGTCGTCAGCACTTGCTGGAATGTGCAATGGATACGCGGTGCCGTCCAGTGCGCACCGTCGTGCAACAGGGAGAGATAGAGAGCATAACCGCTAGCAGCTAAGGAGTGCACCCTAGTGCACTGCGTTTTCCGCTGGTAAGAGAGGCTAGCCCCAACGTGCTCTGTGCTGACGACCCCTGATCTACAGCGTCGTTAAATAACCAACTATAAAAAAGGAATGCTTGACTTCATATGTTTTGTTTTAATGACGGTAGATCATGTTGAAAATATGAAGAGTTTGTAATGCTACTCAGACAAGTAACGCAATAGAATTACGTACCTCCAGTGGATATCGCAATAATATATTTTACATTCTGTGATGTATGTGAAAACATGAATCATAGCGATACAGCTTATCAGTAAGTTTCATTTGTCATGGCAGACAGGTACCGGATGTACAGAGTTGTAAGCGATAACAAAACAGAGGTATAAATGCATGCGGTTTCTGTAATTTCACATGACGTACCACCTTTAAGCACATCGAAGAGGGAACTGTGAATTCACTATGAAGTGGTGTTACTTCGTGCTGATTGTATTAGTAATAACGGCTATGTTCGTGGACACTGCAGAAAGCAAAACATTTGGATGCAGCCACAGCGACATGTGTTATAAAGTGTGTTCTAAGACATTCTTTCGAAACAAAACGTGCCATACCAGCCAAAGCAACAGTACTACAGCAGTGCCTCAAAAGTGCAAGTCGGACAGTGAATGTAAAGAGGACTGGTACTGTGTTGATAAGTGCAAATAGTGCGCCTAATTTTCGTCCGGAATTATCATTGATTGCAGCTTAAGTGCGAAAACAAAATTAAAGTCACTATTGTGTTCTTTTATGAGTAATGTGTTAGCTTACAGAAATATAATAATAATTATTCTCCGTGCCTGTAGTTGAAATGTCATAATAATATATATCTGTACAAATATTGTTTACCAATATCAAAATAATTATTTTCTTGTAATACTGTATTGTGTCATATTCATTCGTCGTCGCCTTCTTCTTCTTCTTCTTCTTCCTCTTCTTCTTCTTCTTCTTCTTCTTCTTCACTTTCGTCTTATTCAAGGAGTTGGCTAATTCACCTACTATTTCATCCTCTGCTTCTGCGTCCCTTTCGTTTAAACATACTTACCTTTTTGAAAAGTAAGTTTCTTTGCAATTTGTTTTGGTATTGCTTAATTTATATTAACATAATATACATCACATTTAATTAATTTGTTACATATCCTTTGCGTAATTCATCTTGTCGTTTTTACCATCAACAAAATCTACGTATATCCAAGCAGCAAAATAATGAGTTAGTGTACGTATATGTACAGCATATATGTAGAAAATTTATTGAAAAGATTTTAACTTGAGGATGGTAAACGTGGTAAATACTAAGCAAGGAGAAAGAAACAAATTATTATACCCATTATCATGCGATTTAGCTCATGGAGAGCGCGACTTTTTAGTTACGCAAAAGAACACGAACTATTCGCGCTTAAGCAACATTGCCTAGTTCTTTTGTTAAGACTCAGTCGCTGTTGATGGTGGTAATTTAAATATTACATATGCCCAGACGAAATATTGTAAGCACAAAGAAGATGAGACGTATGAACTCAGTTGCGTGAAAAACAATATAGCGAGGTAGCTGTACTGCAGGGATTATTTGGTATTTTAAAAATATAATGACTAAGAAACACTGCTAGGGAGGAAATGAAATGAATTAACGCGGTGGTTTCCACATTGGGGGTCGTGTAAAGAGCTCAGGGATCGCGAGATGATTTACAAAATAAAACAAGAAATGCCTTATTAACATACATTCATTGTGAGTTTAGAAACACCAAAAGCATTTAACATAAGAATAAAAAACGTTTCAGTAGTTGTACACTGGACTAAATTTAAAAATAATGTTATTAATGCGACAAATGTGCCTGTTTCTCAGAAAGTTGCTTCTCAAATCTGGACTCCGTATTCGATAAACACACAGCGATATCATTTTAAACTTCAATGAGATATCTCGTCGTTGTTTTGATGGCAATCATAGACCAGAAGCTATTTTGCGTAAATGTAAGATTGCAAATATTATAAAAAAAATTTGAGCTTCTTTTGCAAGTTCGATGTATTCATGCATTCTTCTGATGCACTACAGGTCTACACTCTGCGAAAAGCTTATTTTCAACATTCCATATTGAAATGAAGTTTTCCTTCATTATTTTAAGTTCAACCAGTTGAACGCGACTGTCTAAAACAGATGTAGTACCCATCTGTGACTGTCGTATAGTTTTGATTGTCTTACGGAAAATACTAAAAAAAGCAGTTGTTTACAATTGCGCAAACTTAACTGCATATCAGCAAAACCAAAGTCAGTATTTGTCGCATCGTACATAGCTCAATTTTCCACGAGTTCTTTAATGCACTGAAATGCATCACATTTCTTTTTGTCAAGTGATATCGACCAGAAATCCTTTCTTTTTGTCTTATTATGTTAACATCTTGGCCTTGCAAATTATTATTCAAAGTGTTAAGTGTTCCAAAATATCAGCAAAGTAGGCTGCTAGAAATTATGTTCATGTAATATTTCGTGTAATTATTGCACTATATTCTTCTGTTTTGGTCGTTCTTTGGGTGATTTCCACTAATTTTGAGCAAAATTATCATTGTTTTCCATTTTGCAAGAATTTGTATTTTTCAACTGGGGTTAAGTACCCTACCAGTTCGGTACTGGGAGTCGCATACAGAAGTCTAACCCAAAAATGGGTCGCGTCTTCGAAAAGTTTGGGAACCACTGAATTAGCGTAACTGAGGATAACTTTGTTCCACTTCTTAGTTTCATTTTCAGTGACTGCTTGTACGTACAGTTACCCTTAAAAAGAATGAGACGATTCTTGGTCGTCGGAAGTTAAAGTTCTACAGCGCGGTTCACTTGATATCGACGTAACGATACATAACATGAGAAATAGTACAAGAATTGTTATAAGGACCACAACAAGGACAAGGACCAGAATAAGGATCACGAAGAAGACTGCCATTTAAGGCCAAGATTTCACAACATAGCTCGAGTCACAAAATATCATTGCTTCACTGTACCGAATGGGAAATGCCTGCTAAGGGATCTACATTCTGGACTGCTGCTGTCACTGTCTTGTCTCGGTAGCTCATGTAGTAGCGTGTTGGTTCCGCTGTATAACCGAAACGTCTCGTGTTCGATCTTGGGTAAAACTTTTTTTTTTGAGGTGTAATTAATTTGTTCAGAGTTCCTCGACTGTCTAATTTGTCGAAAAATATGGAATAATTTATGCCCAATTTCTGGGTTTTACAAGTTGGCTGAACCTCGTCAAAAAAAAAAATAAATAAAACTTACTTGGAAGTTAAAAGTATTCTTCCTCAAACAAAAATCATAAGAAACAAAAATAGAACTGTTAACTTAAAATCTTGTCCACATGCCATCAGCTTCTATTACAGATCTAAGTCGATCCGGCATGGATGTCACGAGATTGTGAAATAAGTTCTGATCCCCGGCGAGATCTTCCCAGGTGTCAACAACTTGATCCCACAATTCGTCTCGATTTCGAGGACGTCGGTGGGCATAGGTGGCTATCCTTCTCTTTTTTAATTCCACCCATAAATTTTCGATGACATTCAAATCAGGTGACTTCGGAGGTCAAGTAATGATTTCGATCTCGAGTCTCCTTTGAAACCATCTTTGAATGCTTGCAGCATAGTGCACGGGATGGCTATCCTGCTGGAAGAGCAATGTTCCTTCGGGAAAACGTTCTCGGGCGGAGGGAAGGAATATATTTTCCAGAATGTGCTCGTAAGTTCCCGCATTAAACCGGCCATAGATGCTTATATAACGCCAGGTCCATCGTAAGACATCCACCCCTAACACGATATGCTAAAGCGCCCCGATCTTTCACGTCGGTGCACATAGCGCTGGTCATGTCGGAGACCATCCTCACGGACAGGACCTTCGTAATCACTCGAGATGGTTGTTTCGTCGGAGAAAATTACATTTCTCCAATCGAAATCCACTAGATTGGTAGCGAAGGCAAGACGGTCGACAGCTTGTGCTTCCCCCAATATTTCCATTTGCGCAGCCCTCCGGCTCCTAATACCTCGGTTCCTCAACCTGCTGATCACAGTTTGTGAAGAGCCGGGAAAGTTAGATACTGCTCTTATTTCGTTAGCAGTCAGAAAGGGGTCCTGTCGAACTGTCTCGAATAAGAGAGCATCCTCTTCCAATGAAGAAATCCGCGGACACCCAGGAATAAGGCGATTTTCGACCTCCCCTAAATTTTGGTAACGATAAGCCACCTCGCGGCTGTACTTCCAGGAACACCGACCAAACGGCCAGCAGATCTAGCCCCATATCCAGCCTCAACTAGAGCTATAACTCGCTGTCTCATGTCACGTCGGTTCGCCATTACGATGAGAAATGAGGGATGACGATAATACTTTAGTGTAGACAATGACTATTTAACGTGATATAGAATTATTTAAATAAGAGGCATCTTGCATAGTAAGAGTTAATAAATAAACCCTAAATTAAATATCTAAATAACAGGATATAACAGAAAGTCCAACTGTTGCGAAACTAATCAAATTAAATCTAAGCTGAAGTAGCACAGCCATTGATAAATGTTTTGTACACAGAATTAGACTGAATTAGTATTCGACAGAACCTATAATCAATGGCTTGTCTGAACATGATAAACAAATCCTAAGTGTTTCCAATGTCACTGAACAATTTCAAAATATTAATTTAAAAACTAAGAAAGGATCGTAAATGTTGTATATAATGATTATTTACATTTATGTCTACAAAATGAATCTTGGAAAAACGTATATGATACTGGTACTACTGATATTAAGAGTTAATGTATTGCATTTTTCACTTAATTTCATAATCACTTCAGTGGATTTTCTCCACTCAATGTTGTGAAAAAATTCAAAAGTAAAAACATGTAGATAACGCAGGGACTTCAAAATCTCATGTATTAAAAAGAAGAATCTATATGTAATGAGTTGCAATGTAATGATCCTCATGTTCTTAAATACTGCAAGGAGTACAGTGTAATTTATCAAAAATTATGAAAGAGGGAAATAGAATATATTTGAATAGAAAAGTACAAAATACAGATAATGCAATTAAAACTATTCGGAATATTATTAAATTTAAACTTGTAGATATCCTAAGAAAAAAAATATTTTTTCACTAAAAACCAATAATTATAAAGTAGAGGATCCCAAAAGCTATTACAAATTCTTTTAACGTATTATAGTATATAGTACAGAAATATTATTGACAACTTAAACATTCAAGATTTTGCAAAAGATACTGCAATTGGTTACTTAACAGATGCATTTAATAATTAGTATTAATATATGTAATTAGTCAATAACTGCAACAGTGCTTTTCCATTCAATCATAACATGAATAAAATTGAATGCATACTAAATTAAACACTATTGCAAACACGTAAATAAAATAGTTAAAATTAACTGAAGGTGTGAGAATGAAATAACCTAAAGCCATACTTTTAACAAAAATTGTTTTGTGCGAGTGCATTTCTTACACATATGGGAAAGCTATTAATAAAATATTGTAATAATTACTCAACAAATTACATAGCCTAAGGACTCTAAACCTTTGTAAAAGTTTGTCTATTATTATATATATTTTTATACTTTCATTTTAATTGTTAGTTTTTAATATATATGCATTTACATTGTATATATGTGTGTGTATAAATGCATTCATTAGATTAACGTTTATAATATTATAACTTGTAATTTTGTATTGTTTGCGATCATTAACACTTAATCTCAGGACTTTGTCAAACTCTATTTCAACGTTATTTACACAAAAAAAATCGTTGTATAGACTAAGAATCGAACTCGCACTCTTCTACACAACACGCAGAAGTTTTACCGTCTGAGCTATTGAAACGACATGAAAGCTTTCCTTTCTGTGCGGAGTGTCGATCTAGTCATGAAGGTCCATTGTCGATTTAACTACACGATTTATGTATATATTTATCTTTCATTTACGTAATATTATCATATTTTTTGCAGTTTTTGAAGTGAATTTCGGAACGATGCTAGTAACAAACCAAATAGCCTGAATTTAAGTAAGTCAATATTCGTTATCTTGTGTATCGGTGCTCTGGTCTCCGATCATGCGCAGTGTCTCACATCTGAGACGAATATTCAATCGTCTCATCCTTTTTCAGGGAAACTGTACATTTGCCTACAATAGTTTTGTGCAAGTAGAAAATTAGATATTTTGCATTATTTGTACAAGAAGTAGACAGTTGTAACCATGGGTAGGAAATTCGTACCAAAACAATAGATTTCAGTTGAGTACAGTGAGGGGTATAGATGTCACCCGCGTCTCGCCTTGCTCCTGCTCGCTACAGACGATACACAGTGTGTTCACATAAACAACACATAGTGGCATTCTGTGGACCTGTGTAGAGTCGTGAGATTGAAACATATTGTTAATTTATATGAATATTTTAGGTTCTGAACAAAGTGAGCTATTCTGTTATTGTATTATTTACGGAATGCTAATATTATGCATATTCCAAAAAAGTAAACTCCTCTGTTATTAAATAATTGTGTAAACAGGAGTCAGTAACAAGTTTATTTTTTTCCGGATTGATATTCGTTAAATGTTGACGTCTAGTGCTGATATGCATTCGGTTGCGTTACAGTCCAAGTTCAACATCGGCTTTACGATACGAACTTCCTAGCTGTCATTACAATAGAAATGAAAAATTTTCTTGATAACAATTATGGGTTTAATGTTATGTGCCACATACGAGATACACTATTAAATTTACAAAGTAGTTGTTCACCTATGACAGTAAGATATACTGTATCATATTTCAGATTTGTTCTAGTGACGTAGAACGAAAATTTTCAGAGTACAAATATTGTTTCTTTCTGACTATAAAAGAAGTATTTCTTTTGATAAAATGAAAATGTTCATTGTTATTTGTTATATGAAGCTAGAATTATTATCGTATATTTCATATGTTATTTTATATGTATGGGTAAATTATTTTATATTGGGATTTACGAAGTTTATAATTACAAATTATTGTTCTTTATATTCATTCATTCATTCATTCATTCATTCATTCATTCATTCATTCATTCATTCATTCATTCATTCATTCATTCATTCATTCAGTGTTCTGCCCAAGGGCAGGTCTTTCACTGCAAACCCAGCTTTCTCCACTCTTTCCTATTTTCTGCCTTCCTCTTTGTTTCATCATATGATCCATTTATCTTAATGTCGTCCATCATCTGATATCTTCTTCTACCTCGAACTCTTCTCTCGTCCATAATTCCTTCCAGTGCATCCTTCAGTGGGCAGTTTCTTCTCAGCCAGTGACCCAGCCAATTCCTTTTCCTCTTCCTGATCAGTTTTAGCATCACTCTTTCTTCGTCCATTCTTTCCAACACAGCTTCATTTCGTATTCTGTCTGTCCACTTCACATGTTCCATTCTTCTCCATATCCACATTTCAAATGCTTCTATTCGTTTCTCTTCACTTCGTCGTAATGTCCATGTTTCTGACCCATACAATGCCACACTCCATACAAAGCACTTCACTAGTCTCTTCCTTAGTTCTTTTTCCAGAGGTCCGCAGAAGATTTTTTTTATATTATTCGTTTATTATTTTCTTGTTCTAAGGCTGTGGACGACTAGAGCACATGTTTGTCGTTCTGGTTCACTGACATTGAGAGATGCCTATTACTTTTCATTAGGTAGAGATATAGTCCAAGCTCACACAACTTCACAGTTTTGGTACCAACTTCCTAGCTGTAGTTATATCATTGTATAAAATACAATGGATAGATGGAACACCCGTCGTCTGCAAGGAAATTTTGAAGTGGTAAAAACTTACCCTGACTGATAAAAACGTACGTATTCTAATTAACTGCAGTATAAGCGTAATATAAACAGATGTTCTAGAGCAGGCTTTTAAACACAATAATGATATTATTACCGTATTCAAATAATAACAAGCAACTCTATAGAAGTTAATCCTTATTGGAAACCCATTTGAAAAGTGAAAACGAAGAAGGCATGATTCTAGACAAAGTTACTTCTGTCTTAGAACTGCAGCCTTTGGGATGAAACGGTCTAAGGGAAGCCTGAAGTAGCTTTTCTCTTCTCGACCTATAAAACGGACATAGAGTGGAATTCCCGTGGCATATTAGTCTAAGACAACAAACGTTGGCAACGGGCAGACGTTTGTGACTCCCATGTAAAGTTGAAACTACATCTTCAACGTAGCATACAACACGGTCATCATGTACGAGATGGATAGGAATGTGGGCCTATATATAAATGAAGTATGGTTAACGGGTTTAAAAGTAGTGTCCTAAATTTCCTTATCTAGCCATGAAAATAGATAAAACTGTAAAGTGTTCTTGTTCTAGAACTACTTTCTACGAAATAAGTTGGCCTACAAAATAAAATGATCTTTACCTCCGATTGAGGTTCTGGCTAATATGTATATATATTATCAGGAAATTCATCTCTCTTGACGATAGGTATATATGTCATAGGAACAATTGTTTGTATACATCTGAAGTCTGATTAATGTAATATGTTACTAGTCAGCGATGTTTGCAATGGAAGGGCAAAGGAACTGGCCAACCTACCCCATTATCTCCTGGCTTAGTTGCCTCATGAATGATGCCTTATTGCTTTCACCGATGAGGTTGAAACATGCCTTCGGACAGTTTACTAAACAAAAATAAACAGCTGTATCCTCAGTATGTTGTTCAATTGTTCACACTCCGCTAGGATATCGGCGATGTACTACTTTTACACGGCTGTATCATACCACATGCTACAGTGTGATAGGATATGTACAGGAATAAATTTCCACTAAGTAATGTACTATGTCTCTTTAGGATGCTACCTTGCGTGTGAAGGTAAACAGGACATGTGAAAAATGTCGCCAAAGAATTTTTATTGCCGCCATGAAATGCTAGGATATTATTAGTATGTGCAAAATTTTGAGCCGAAGTAAAAATGAGTAATTGCGGGCCGCTAATAATTCCTTGAAATGCGTAGACCTCTGTTTTCATCGCCTTGCACTACGACAAACGCAGCGGCATATTCTACGAGTGGACACTAACTGCGCGTAATCAGACATGAAATACATTGCACTGATTGAAAGATTTATATTGGTGTCGTTTTGTATATTTGGCCTGGTATTAATTAGTATATTAGAGTTTCTATCTACTTACAGTCGGCCATCATATTTCACTACATTGTATTTGAGTTGCATCCTGGTTGGATATTCATTCTGCGGTTTCGACATTTCACCTGCGAAATGAGAAACCAAGATCACAAATGAGATACGCGTGTTAATAACATTAACAATATTAATAAAATAATAATCATGCTCATGATTTTGCCTTATAGAATGTTTCAAATAAAATCAGTAACTCCGTCTTTTCCCAGTGCTTCTCAGTGCTTTTCATCCTTCAAGTTTATAATTCACTGCTTTTTTTATAGTAATTTTGTAAACTATTCAAATGGACTTGTAATATCTTATTAAGTCACATAGACATATTTTACTCTGAAAATTTAATTCATTTCTTATTTTATTATATGTCTTAAGTAGAACTACATTCTACAGTTCTCCTAAAATACGTCCCAGCTGTTCTCAATTTTTTAAGATATTATTTTCTTTAAATGTGGGGTTTCTCAGCCACATAGGCTCTACCAATTTCGGAATTATCATTTCTTTATAGAATAATTGTAGAATTACTTATTTTCGTATCTGTTAAGTATTAATGCGTGACAGAAAAAATTCGAATTTACTACAATGATTACCTTATTATATCCTTGTTTTCCCAAAACCGAACTTAACAACTGAGATACGTGATTCGCTCTTAATAAATCTAGTGCCTATAATGTCATTATTTCAGTTTTCCTTAACGAAATATTTATAGGTCTATTAAATATTTTGTAATAGATCTATTGAGAATTTTACGAGTGTGAACTGATTCTTGGAGTTCATCTTTAGATCGAGTGATTACGACTAGGTCGTCCGAGATAGTTATGCATTAAGATTAATCGAATTTATAATAAAAATTTGTCCTTAACGAGAGCTGGTTGACGAGAGCAGTTGTGAGCAAGCTTTTATAAAATCAATTTTATGCAATTCAAATACGTATAAATGTTACGAAACTTGCAATGCAGATTTATTTGCAGAAGAAAAACTGCAATTAGAATTTCTAAATTTCTGCATGCTGAAGATTATAAATAAAATACATTTTATGAAATCCAAAATTTAAATATACCAAGTACTGTATGTAAGATGGGTACAAATTTCTTTGAAAATATTGATCCAAAATACTCAAAAATAAATTAATGTATTCAAGAATGAGATGATGAAATACAGGGTCCGGCAGAAACAGTCTACCACTTTAAGTACAGTTCCACAGAAACACTACATAGCGAATGTAACAAACAAGAGTGGTAATTGATGCACAACACAATGCCATTTTAACACACGCAATAACACAACACTGTGTACATTTTTTTATGTCTTGAAAATTACACCACTTACGAGCAAACATTCTCATGGGGGCAGATAAAAAAGTTATTTTTTTTTCTTTCACCATGTTAATAATGTCAAAACAAGTGCCTATACAAATTTTGGCCACTCGACCGCAATTACGAGGCCGTCCAGAAAATGATTTTCCCTCGGGTCGTTTACAGAAAAAAAGCACAATTTCATGGAAAGATTTATTGGAACAAATACAGCAATTGTTGCGCTATTTTTCAACATATTCCCCATCAGAATTAAGACATTTGTCATACCGTGGGATCAACAGAGAGGTGCACAACGACACAAGGATACAAATATTGATCCCATGTATGACAAATGTCTCAATTTCAGTGGAGAATATGTTGAAAAATAGCACAACAATTACTGTATCCGTTTCAATAAACCTTTCCATGAAATTGTGTTTTTTTTTTAAACAACACCAGGGAAAATCACTTTCTGGACGGCCTCGTAATTGCTGTGGAGTGGCCAAAATTTGTATATGCACTTGTTTTGACATTATTAACATGGTGGAAGGAAAAAATTTAACTTTTTTATTTGCCCCCATGAGAATGTTTGCTTGCTAGATAGCCACTGTCTCCTGTACTGCACTCATGCAGTCGATGAACAAAACTATCCATTACCGACACCAACATTGCAAGTGGAATTGCTTGGACCTCTTCCCTGGTGTGTGTCTTAAGAGTGTCAATGTCGGGGATACGTGTTTGAAACACTCGGCTCTTGAGGTAGGCTACATTCACAAAAAGAAATCGCAGGCAGTCAAATCGGGGGTTCTGGCTGGCCACGAAAAGGGAGGCATAGTCACGATCGGATAACTTGTGGGTTACCTGTAGTTTGTAACGTAAGTCTTTATGAAGAATGCGGTAAACACTTCTCTCTGACATGTGTAAAGTTGCAACTTTTCTGATTGTTAAACGCCTGGGACCAAAGACGTTTTATAGTTTAACCTAGACTCACTACGAGCGCTGTTCCTCGACCAAAAATTGAACACTTTCGCGCATCTCCATCTTGAGGGTGAGTGTCAAGTGACTACAATATGTTTACATCACGACTCCGCCTAATTTGAAATAACATAGAAGGTTATTCAGTATTATTGAATGCGTTAGGAGTAAGTGCGTATTAATTTAATCAATAGTGTGTGTGTATATAGTGTTTATATAGTTTAAGTGAATCGTTCTCCTGTGATATACGTGAAATTACAGTGTAGGCCTACTATTGTGTTACATATGAGGCCTATACAAATAGTATTTTAATCATATTTCTTTGTTATAAGTGAAACCATCGTGTCCTCTTGTGCTGCATACAACTGTACAGATAGTGTTCTTTTATCATTTATTTTCATCGTACTCCTATATAAATTCCGTAAGTGGAATCATGGTGCATAGTTGTGCCGCATACAACTGTACGAATCGACGTAAGAAGGATTCGGAAATTTCTTTTCACAAGTAAATTAGTTACATATATTGTATTAGGATATTGTAAAATGACTGAGAACATTAGTACATATTTATTGTGTTAATAGAAGAGAATGTTTTATAGGAGTAAGCGCAAACTTTCTTTTTAGGTTTCCATTGCAAAAGCCTGAGCTTCTCAGTAAATGTTTATCTGCTGTTAAACGCGATAAATTTATACCATCAATTCACCACCAGTATTGCTTTGCACAAGAAGATAGTTAGACAGCATCTCTCTAAATCAATTTTATTTATGAATCAATAAGTGAGTGCAAAATAAATCTGGTTAAGTATTTTCATACTATCTAGATATGGCCTAGTTACAATATTTTGACATTCTTGCACATATTCGATTTAATAACAGTTGATGCATTTCCTTGTTTATTGAAATATTTATTAGGCCTAAGCAAAATGCACACAGTGTGCAAGATTAAGTTAATGTCCTAACTCGATTAATTAAATATTTCAGGAACTCCATCGGTACAGATTTGATGAATTGTGTAAATATGAATAGGCCTAATCACGAAGACAAAAATTTTTAATTGACAGTTTTAGCATAACACCTTAATATTTGTTGTTCACAAAGATGACGATTACTGACTGACAGTTCCAGTTTCTCCAATTATTTGCTGTTGTAGACTACTATAGGAATGCAGGTGATTACGTTTCACTGTTTATATTTGTTTTTATCCTTGTGACTGGTCCCATTGTTACCCTGAGCAACGCTCAACAGCAACATCGGATCACGGATCCCACTGCTACCCTGAGCCACGACGATCAGCAGTATCAGATCATGGGTCCCCTTGCTACTCTGAGCCACACCCAACAGCATTATCGGATCGTGGGTCTCATTGCTACTCTGAGCCACGCCGGACAGCAGTATCAGATCACGGGTCCCCTTGCTACTCTGAACCACGACGAAGAGCAGTATCAGATCACGGATCCCATTGATACTCTGAGCCACGTCTGACAACAGTATCCGATATGGGATCCCATGCTACTCCTGAGCCACGCCCGACAAGAAACAACTCTCATTGTTAGTGTCGTAAGTAGAAGCACATTTAAAAGTCAAAAGGGATCTTGAAAATGGCAGAATAAACATATTCTTACGTACACATCTTGATTACACAACTTTTAACACTATATCACTTCGGAATATATAATTGATTTCTTTCACGTGTTAAAACTAGGTTACTTTGTTGACTAGTTTCAGTCTGTTGTAAGCTATTGTCAGAACTGACTGGCCCTGGTTTTCGCGCCTTCTGACTGTGCTTCCTGTGGCGGTGTGTTTGTGAAGTGTAATGTGGAGTCAAAAAGTGTGTGTGTTCTGAAATTGAGTTGTGTGTTGAGGATTTCATGGTGATGTGTTTTTGTGTATCTGTAGGCCTATACTTCGTATTGTTCTAGTGTGTTTAATTTCTGGTTTTTGGTTGAATATGTAGAATTTCCATGTCTGTATTTATGTTGCTATGAAATTGTTCAAATGCAACAACTTCTACATATGACAGACAGGCAGATCGTTTCAAACACGTTACAAAGAACACATTACAGCCATAACAAAATCACAAAACAATTCCACATACGCAGAATACATCACAAATGCTAACCACACCTAAAGCAACATTTAATGTGAATTAAGACAAAAGACTATGTGCAGACTCGCCGTCACTCCACTCTCAGTTCTTGGCTACAGACGTCATGACGGAGGAGAGAGCGATTATTTATTATTATTGTGTTATAATTTCGCGATTCAGGACTATCTATGTATAACGATCCTGCAAACGCTCTACAAAGAAGTGTACAATATTGAAAAAACTATCAGTTAACTGAGGCAAGTTGAGAAAAGCGCATTAGGCCTACGTAATTATAAATCTAACTCGGCAATAGTAACAAATAAACTTCACAGGAGCCATCAAAGCTGTTCTTTTAGCAGCCTAAAAAGTATAAAGGCTGGTTCACAATAAACCAGGAACGGAAAGGACAACGAGAACGGAAATATTGTTGAAATAAATGTGCCTACTGTATTTAAATATGAGCATTCACAATTAACGAGAAGCTTGCCAGAGCCCGGGAACGGGAACGTGAAAGTTAATTGTGAATGCTCATATTTAAATATATTTATTTCAACAATATTTCCGTTCTCGCTCTCGTTTCCGTTCCCGCTTTATTGTGGATCAGCCTTAACTCGTTGTCAATTGGCCGGCTATAATTATTTGACTCTCCTCATTGAGACAATAGCTACATTCCGAAGTGACATAATAACTAATCCATGAATTTGGAGCTCAGATAGGTAAATAATAAATAATCAGACCCAAGACACAAAAACGCGAGAATCACGCCTAACATTTGGGTATTTTACTATTCTCTTTAAATGTCATTATGTTGGGTAGAGGTTTTGTGAGTTTTCAGAATGGATTGTCCAGATTATTTCTAAATACTCTATATGAGGCGTTTAGTTGCAAAATCAGAGACATTACTAAAACACAATTGTTTAGTATGAAGGAAAAACGTTTGCAAGGAACCAAGGATTTGCAACCAATACTATTCTTTCATCATACAAATCCATGTGATTTATCTGACTTTGTAGCATAACAGTGCTATAGCAGTTGTAGAATCATATGAAGATATGAAATATAACATTAACTCATTTCGAAAAAAAGTGATGTATCTAGTTTTGCAACTAAACGACTGATATGCAGATTTAAATTAAAATGAAACACTTTTAGTTCGGAGTAATATTAAACTTTCAATTTTAACTAGACATGCAGAAAATTAAGAATAGCAAGTTGAGTGCTATTATATGAGTGTAATAAAGCATATTAAATTTACAACTTTTACTTACTATTACTCCTGAATCAGTCACATTTAAACTAGTCTACTGTTAAAAATCACACCTATGCGTTCATACAACTAAAGTCACTGACGCGCACTTGGAGAAATCAGCGTAAACAACTGCTGCTACCAAGGTAACAAGAATGCGTCGCCCCTTTCTTGTAAGCCAAGTTTTCCGATACCAATCCATTCTCTGACATGTAATACACATAGCATAAGTAGGGCTATTTAATTCCTAGAAATTTAAAAGATATAGACAATATTGTGAATGTCTTTTTTAATGGATAATCTACTTATTTTTTCAAGTAAAGATGTAGGACTATCAGTAGATAATGTAGATTCTCAGTACATATTTCATAGGCTACGTTTCTTTTCAACGGTCTCCCAATGGATTTCGGATTCCCTACTATTACTATGAATTAGTTAATTCCGTTTATGTAATTATTTCAATCTTCATATCTTATTTTTGCCTGTTTCTAAACGCATTTTATTCTACACATATTAAAAATAATTTTATAAAATATTTTCAAATATTTTTCTTAATTTCTCATTAATTTCTAACAATTGCTCCACTGAATAAGTATTCAAGTCTGATTGTAATAAATCAAATGGGTTTTAATTTTTTTTTTAAATTTTAGTAGGTTATTTTACGACGCTTTATCAACATCTCAGTTATTTAGCATCTGAATGAGATGAAGGTGGTAATGCCGGTGAAATGAGTCCGGGGTCCAGCACCTAAAGTTACCCAGAATTTGCTCATATTGGGTTGAGAGAAACCCCGGAAAAAACCTCAATCAGTAACTTGCCCTGACCGGGAATCGAAACTGGGCCACCTGGTTTCGCGGCCAGACGCGCTAGCCGTTACTGCACAGGTGTGGACGAATCAAATGGGATTCTAAACAAAATTTCCCATATAAGCTCTTCTTTTCGTAATACGCGTAAGGTTGTAAGAGGCATATTGAAAAATATAGAAATAGCAAAATGATAAAAAAATCAACATTTCAACAAAACAAAAAAATACATTGCAAATAAATATGAAACAATTACTGTACGCTCTGCTACCATTGAAACGGTAACCTACTGTATTACCAGAATTATTGAAAATTTTAATAAATTCTCAACACTTCAGAACATCCAGTTGTATCAAATTTTATTTCTTTCTCTCTCTCTTTTTTTTTTTTTTTTTTTTTTTGACATAGCAAACACACCTTCCAAACCAACAATGCTCTCCAAACTTCAAAAGCTTAGATTAAACCAACCACATAGTGTTTAAAAAGAAATCGGATAAGCCAAAGGTACAAGACTACCTTTATTTGAACAACCTTAAATTGACAGTGAATATTTCATATATATTTTGATGTACCGAAGTACATATGATATTTCCATGCAGATATTCTGCGTCATCATATGATGAAAGGGTGATGGAACGGAGAAAAATTCTCTTCGGCGCCGGGATTTGAACCCGGGTTTTCAGCTCTACGTGCTGATGCTGATGCTTTATCCGGCGTGGCTTAGTGGATAAAGCATCAGCACGTAGAGCTGAAAACCCGGGTTCAAATCCCGGCGCCGGAGAGAATTTTTCTCCGTTCCATCACCCTTTCATCAGTGAATATTTGTTTTAACAATAACAATAGAAATAGAACTCAGTCCTTTTACAATTTTTCACACATATCTAAATACAATTAACTCATGATCTTGATACTCTATCAAAACAAATCATAGTCTTCACTAACAATTACAGCATAGAGACTTACGCTGTGGATTCCTTTCAGTCTAGCAAAATCCCGAGTACCACGACCAATCTTCCGATCGTTTGTTGAAACATAGTCTATCATTACCGAGCAAGAACACCATACCCCCTTTAATATCAACTGATGGCTCGATCCCTATAGAAGATTCCACGTTAAGAAAAAAGCATTGATCTTATGGGCCTTGCTTAGTACACTGTTGCCGCAAGGTGCCTCCGTTAGAAGAAAGAGTAAGGTATAGTATCTCTGTCTCACTCTCTTCCCAACACGTACAGTTTATCACACAAAATAGGCATGTCGAGTCCAAATAATTGAAATAACCTATTAATATCATAATGATTTTGAAAAAAAAACTTACATTATATTTTGTATACATTACAATTAAACTTTGGACATTTTGACCATTAACCAACTTTTGGATACCTGAACTAGGTTATACTTCCTTGGTTTGAATTGTAAATTATTTAAAAATAGCGTGTAAGAGGGCCTTAGACTAGAAATGTTTAGTTTAAATGTAGTTCTGTTTATAAGTATGCATAAGAATGCAATTATTTGACTTATTTGAACTGTTGTATCAGTGAAGCGAGGTGAGTCAGTGAAGTTATGGTTTTACAGTGCAGTGAACAGTTCCGATCAGTGATAATTTATAGCGTCAATGAAATGTGTTCTATAGTGTCAGTGAAATGTGTTACAGAGTGTCAGTGAAATGTGCTAAAGTGTCAGTGAAATGCGTCATAGTGCCACTACAGGGAATGAGATGAGAGTAAAGTGAAAGACTATTGAAACTTATGTAGGACCTATACATAATTATGTAGGTTGTGTTGTAAAATTAGGTATTTTATTTTATGTTTTATTATTATTCTGTTAAATTGTATTGTGTACTCTTATTGTATTGTGTATAAAATTGTATATGTGTTGTAAATTGTATTATGTATTGTAAATTTTATTGTGTATTGCTGATCATTTTAACTGTGTATTGTTAATATTGTATATACCACTGCCACCGGGTGCTTGCCCACTTGCAGTGTAAATAAATACATACATACATACATACATAAAACAATAAAAAATATACATTAAAATACAGTTTAGGCACCTAAAAATACAATTTTAGGCAGCTGGAAATATGATTTTAGGCACCTAAATGTTTTTACCCACTCCAACTACAATAACTGTAACGATGCAAATAATTAGTGAATATTAAGTATCACGCTATACAATGAAGCTGACTCCTTCAGGCAGCAGATCGGAACACACTGAAGCAGAGTAGCACAATGGAGGAGAGGATGGGAGGAGCTAGGACGACAGCTAGTTGAGTAGAGACAACGCATCCCAAGGACAAAGTGATACATATCCTAATATGTTAATTTAGCGCGAATTAAACGTAGACGAATGAGTAGGAACTGAAACCACCTGAATGACAAAGCCTAAATATTCTAATGTGATAACTAACGTGCAGAACAGACTAACAGCAATGAGTACAATCCTAAATGACAAAAGTGTTGAGTATCTTAGTTATAATTAAGTGACAAAGTGTTAATATTTAGTCATAATTGTCGATGAGTAGTACACAACTCCGCCCACATGGACTAGCTGGACACGTGAGCAAAACGGAGCCAGAGCTTTCCCTCTTGCAGGAGGCCTTAGCCCTTCTAAGGGACACTAATAGGCTATTTCATTCATCATTCATTCATATACAATGATAAAGACAGTAAAAATTATTGTGGTTGGGAACTTCATTTTATTATGTCTTAAATTATGAATAATCAACTTATTATTAGTGAATTCATTGGCCTCATTGCTCTGTATGGCTGCTGAAACATACGTCTCAATATCACAATTAAACTAATTAATTTTTTATTAACACATTATTCATAATTGGCTTTGCAGTACATAATGATCAATGATCATAATATAAGCCTAAATTTTCTGTTGTGAGACTTTACCTTTTGTTAGTTTTGCGCTTATAAAATGGTTCTATCTTTCCACGGGACACTTCTTTTGTATTCCTACTGCACGCTCAAGTGCTAATAAAACCTGTACCGGTACTTTCCGGGAATTTTTTCATTTCTATAACCAAACTATTACAATGTTTTTGAGCCAGAACTTCCTCTTTCATTGCTGCACTAAAAATGTCTCGTCCATGTCAGACTGGTTAAGGCTGGTTGACAAATCGGGAACGGAAACGACGAGAACGAGAGCGGAAATAATATTAAATATATTTATTTTAACAATATTTCCGTTCACGTTCTCGTTATCGTTTCCGTTCCCGGTTTATTGTGAACCAGCCTTTAGCCTCCCTGCCTTCCAACGTGGCGACCCGGATTCGATTCCATTTGAGCCAGGAAGAAATTTGTGTGATAGCGGCCGCGCGGAGTTTTTCTCGGGGTTCTCCCGTTTCAATACACCTCAACACCCCCATTCTGAGAGTCCCGAGTCAATCCTCCAAAACAAATACCAAATGGTTGATAGTTGTACACATTTATTTTTAATGAAAGCCATTACTGCTACACGAAAAAAAAAAAAAAAAAAAACATATTAACAAAACGGAAATAGATATTTTTCTACTCTAAAACTTTAAAATAACTCATAATGGGAAAAAATAGGTATTTTACGCACCATAAAACCCATACCAAATCTTAAAATTTAGTGTAAAACTTGAATTTAAAGCTATTTCAGCAGTGTTAGTTTATTCCTGCAGAAAAAAAAAAAATTGGCATTTAGTCTAAAATCCGAGGTCTAATTATAGCATATTAAATGCAGTATACATATATTTCTAAATATCGCAGGCAATGTACTTATTTTAACAGTGTGAAATCTTGGCCTCAACTGTACCGCTCCTACTTGTCTGTTGAAGTCCATAGTGGATATGTTTGGCCAGAGAGCGGAAGGCTATTCTACTAATTTAGCTATTACCCCGTTATTCGTAAATTAAATATATGATAATTTAAGAAGTGTAACAGTATTTTAGCTCATGAAATCGCTCTAGTTCTCAATGAAATTGTGTTCGATTAATTAAAAGGAAAAAATTAATTATAAATAGTTAATGGGAACAGCTTTTTTCTTAACATGAAATCTTCTATAGTCTAGTACAGGCTGACTGCCACAGCCTGCACCATCGAGTTGGCGGCCAAAGGGGACCATCGACGCATGCGCATGGAAACGAGAAACGTGAGAATAAAATTTTTCCACATCGAAAGTCCCTTTTATTTTTTGAACGCACAAGGTCTAAGATGATAAAGAAACATCACTCATACATGTGATTACATTCTGCCGGATTACAAGACAAATCACTCAGACATACAGCTACACATTTCCAATTGTTTGCTTCCATATTTTCAAATCTTACTGTTAAAATGTTGTGCTACACGTGTTTATTATTGTAGGAGAAAGAAGTTTGAGTGAGGGACAGTCAGTTATTGTCGGGTGACAGAAAGTATAAGATCGGTTAGCTAGAATGCTTAAATTCAGTAAATCATTGAAAAGTAAACTTCATGCTTACGTTAGTGAATTTGATGCCCATATGTTTTCAACCAATTGAACGTTTTGTTATATAAAATTTGTGAAAAGACAGTTAATCACGAAAAAAAAAAGTATTTTATAAGTCAACACGTGTCAACTACAAAGTAAAAATGTGAGTTTTGTTGATAAAATTTAAATTTATTGCTAAAATATATTATGCTTTCTGAAAATTTATAATGCCCTTTTCAAAATATATTGTGCCTTTTTTTGCCTGCTTATTTTAACTGTTATAAATGCCTAAACATCCGGGCTCTACTTATTATGCTCTCTGTATCTAGTGTACTTTCCGTGAAAATAAATAGGAGGCATTACTTTCGGAACGACCCTCGTACATTAGGTTTCTTTTAACCTAGCATACGGTAATGGTTAATTATATTGCACTCATTTGAATAGATGTAATATGTGTAAAAACGTTAGTTATAATAAAATATTTACAGGACTATATTTTATAACGTTTATTGGCTTTGGCTTTCAACCAGTCGTAGATCAGTGACGTCATGTTGTTTTTGTCTAGTACGGTTTTTTGGGAGGATAATATTAAAATGGATTTGAGGGAGGTGGGATATGATGATAGAGAGTGGATTAATCTTGCTCAGAATAGGGATCAATGAAGGGCTTATATGACGGCGGCAATGAACCTCCGGGTTCCTTGGGTTCCTTAAAAGCCAGTAAGTAAGTAAGTAAGTAAGTAAGTAAGTAAGTAACGGTTTTTGGCTTGGATAGACATTAGCCCGATTTTATGACAAGCCTATTTCAAGTCCTGTTTCTTGAAGTTTCACTTTTTCTTTTTATTTTCTTTTGTATGTAGCGTGCACATATTTCTCCTAGGCTATTGGACGTATTTGTTTCTATTTAATATCAATATCTAACAGAGAATAATGTGCATGAAATAGAATCATTTTACAACAAAAAAAAATTATTCGGTCTTTATTTAAAAAAATGACACTAAACTGGCGATTTACTCGAAAACGGCTCTATAATCTCTTTCTTATAAATTTCCACAGAATTATACCTTCTATTAAAAACTTTCTCACACAAAATTTTAAGACTTAAAGATATCTATAGGAATTAATTTTCAAAACTACTTTATCCTGTACGAAAATAAAACAACGACAAAGGAATTTGAATGACTCAACTTGCGACTTGAAAGATCAGAGACAAGCATGCTAGGTCTCAAGAAGTGCAGTAAAAATTCTCCACGACCAATAATTTAAAAACCAGGGGACATAGCTTACTGTAAGGAAATATTACAGTACCTGCTTGCCACAGCCTGCAGTAGACATATCGTTGTACTTCAGACAGTTGTTAATAAAGTACCGGTACTTTCATTTGAATAGTTGTCTATTGCTTCAGAAGTAAGCAGTTACAATCTCTGTAAAGGACTAATAGGGCCTACCTCTTCATATTTAAATAAATTTTAAATACTGATTTCTGTAAAAGCGACGTGATGTTCGGAGAAAAGTAATTTATATGAAGAACATCATGATGGGAATTTAGACAAAATGAACTACATGTATCTATTTAAACCGTACAATTCATAAATGAAGTGAAACACTGTATTTTATTTTTGGGATTATGAAAAATGCTATTTTGTATGCAATCCAGAAAAAAGTGTAATTTCTTTTTTACTTTAGTTTTTATTATGTATGGTCGCTGGCCCCGGAATTTGAACACAGGGTGCGAATTAAGATTTCTGATGGTGGGGGGGATAGAATTCTAGACAGAGAATACCATACATAAAATTATTATTATCCTCATTCTATACGGCTCAACGCTTGGTCGCACTGAGTTGCTTGTCTTGCATCTTGATTGTAATAATAATTATATCCATGAGCAGCTTAAGGTAAGATGTGTAATGCCTAAGTGACTGATTGTTGTCAGCTTGCTGGTGATGAGAATACATCAATATTATTATTTTCTTTGCCTACTTTATATTGTGCTTTATAAAGTATAAAACAATTATATATTGTGAGGGGGGATAGAAGTTATCCCTGGCAGAGATATTAATATGAATATATGAGAGGGGGATAACATTCCAACAGGGGGGAAATCCCCCCATATCCCCTTAATTCGCACCTTGTTTGAACAGGTCCAGTAGGCCTATTTTACCACTTAGCTATCACACTCTTTGGAACTCCTAATCGCCTATGGCGCATAGCAAGTGATTTCATTCTCGCGATTCGATTCTATAGAATGATAATCCAAGGAAATAAGCAATGAACAGTACTTAATATCATTGGAAACATGACAAAGCAATTAAATTATTACGAAACGCGTAAAGACTATAATATCGAAGTATGTATCATCTTCGTAAAATTCTTTTTTCGTTGAAAATACATCTGATGGAAATAAAGCTTGGTTTTATAAGGGAGGAAAAAATCAGGGTAGGCTGTATCGGAGGCAGATACCCTGAAAACCTGATATAATTCGTTATGCTGGAAGTAACCATCTTGTATGCATTGAGAGTAAACATGTAGGTTGCTATATAATTTGCTACCCGTTGCTTATACGCCCGCTCCTATTTGTGCTGCATATGCCTTGACATTCCAAATTTTCTCGCTTCACTCATATTCACTATTCACTCGCGAATTTAATTTGTCGTCGACTATTGATGATTGCTTAATTGAGATTGTAGTCTGGTTCGTTACGAAACATTTAACACCACTGCGAACGTCCTATTGCCTCGCATTCTCGAGTTACACTGCCTCGGCTACCTCGCGACGCGCCAATTCGTGAAACTTTCTCCCTCCCCGCGTACCGCTAGATGACTTTATCTGGTCCAACTTGGGGTCACGTTGGAGACATTGATCCTTCGTCTGTCGGTCATCGTTTACTTCAAGTATCCACGCCAAAAGTGTTGCAGAAATGTAAAATAAATCAAACCTACAGGAGAAGTAATGACAAACAGCGTATGTGTAAATGTTAATGTAATGAAAATGGTAGGATTTTACTTAGCTACATGTCTCACAATCCAATTATTTATATAAGCAAAGGTTTGGTCAAGTTCATTTAAATCGTCGTTGTTCCTGCAATGACTCCTATGTGCAAAATATAAACTCTTTCAGTAGTAAGGAAAAACACATTTATTCATCCTATGGCACCCGTACATAGGAGATTGTGAATTCTTGCATTTTAGAAACAAAGAAATATAATTACATATAGGAGATTTTATTATTTGCTGTATCACTATTTGAATTATTTAATAGAAGAAAAATCTGAAAATCGATAAATATGTCACATAGGAGTTATTGCAGGAACAACGACGAAATGCGTTTGCAGAATCTCGTAGATCAGTTTTTGTATACTGTATAGGCTACTCGCTACTGTATATATGTAGGCTATTATAAACGATTTTAGTTAAAACGGCAATAACAACTATCATTAGGTACGTAAATCGAAATAGAGCGCATAAAAATTAACTTTGTTTCCAAGCTTTTCTGAAAGTTAACATTTAGACTTTCCTTCATGTTCATTCTTAATAAGAAACTAGAGTAACAGTCCACAAGGAACTTTTTCTGATGTTTAATTTATCTCATGTCCTGTTTAAAATAGAACATTTCACCGCTGCGTTGTTATCAATTCGAAAGGTAGGTCACTTGGTTAAATTTAGTAATGTAACTGGACTTGACCGTGAATTGTGAGAGTTACTGCATTTTCACTTTCCCAGAAGATTCTATATAACTAGTACTGTGAGAAGACAGTTTTCAGTTCGTTAACCAACTGTGGAATCTGGGGGAAGCTAACCCAAAATGGCAGTCCTAGCCATGAGAGCGTCTGTTCTTCTGGTGGTGTCAATGAGCATAGTTGTTTCTGTACGAGGTGATTCCGATTCCGCACGCACAGTGTCGCTTCCGACACTGCCGCCACTTCCCAAATGTAAGTATGTGTTATCTTCTGGATTTTTATATTAAAATCTGTGTGTTCTCTTTAGTGGACACGAATTCAAATCCAAGCAGGAGTCCTGTGTAGTCGAATTAATAACATACTTGTTATTTGATCTACAGTTAGTAGGTTCAAAATGGGCTAGAAAAGATGGATTTCCAACAGCGACTAAATATATAGAATGGCATTCTTCAGAAACGAAGCAAAGCTGGAAGACTCGTGTCATAGACTTTAGGTAAGCCTACCGGTAGGCTATACAAAAGAACTCTGTTCTTAAAGGGATGTCGTTGATTTTCTTTAGTCACCTATGCGAAGACAGGTTGGAACACCATAAGTGACACCAATAAGGAGTGGCCAGTTCCTTTCTCCCTCCATTGCATACGACGCTGACTAGACTAGACGGCATTTCGGAAGGCGGTCAGCTGCCATATGCGCCGTAGCATTTCTGATATGTGACATCACAAGCTTATACAGTAGAACCAATCGGAATCAGTCTATAACAAGTACTCCCGAGTTCGTTTGTTCACGTGTGAGTGTTTCAATACATTGAATAAGTAAAACTAACATTTACTGTGTGTGTAAGATAAATAAATGGAAGAAGAGACTGTAAAAAGACAAATATTGCACAGGGAGGCGCGGAAAATAGTGTTTAAGGCGTATAATTGTTTTAAAAACTTTGACGAGCAGAACGCTACCGGCCATCTTGATGCTGGCTACAACGTTGTCAACGCGCAAGGAACGACTGCAGAAGCATGTGGTGTAGGATTGAAAATCGTGCAAAGAATATTGTTAGTGAAGGAAAGAGGGTTTGTTTGGTGTCATGCTTACAGTAATCAACGGCTAAGGGCATTATTATGTTTTGTTAATTTAAATTCTCTCCTGCGCTCTTTGTATTGCAAGTGCTCGTGAAGTATGATGTGGCAATGTTGTACGCTGCCTTGCTCTCTCTATCTGTCTCTCTCGACGCAAACGCTAGCAGACTACCGCCTTCCGAATTGCCGCCGATTCTAGTAATATGTTTCACTAATAAGACTTACGATGTACACAAATAATTACTGTTATACGTAAAGATTAATTTTTAGTCCTACAGAATTTATCTGTTATGGTAACCATGGTTATTAGAGGAGAAAAATTCGCCCCGGCGCCGGGGTCGAACCCGAATCCTTGGTTCTACGTACCAAGCCCTCTAACCACTAAGCTACGCCGAAGTTCAATCCACAGCACCGGATCGAATTCCCGTCGTCCCTATGTCGAACATGAATTAAGGCCACCAAGGAAAAAACACTACAGGAGGGGGATTCGATCCGGTTCTGTGGATTGAACTTCGGCGTAGCTCAGTAGTTATAGCGCTTGGTACTAGAACCAAGGACCCGGGTTCGATCACCGGTCCCGGAGCGAATTTTTCTCCTCTAATAACAATTATTGTTCTTCCTCTCACATATACCGTCAAGTGACGCGTTAATGTCTGTTAGTGATAATACTACAGATGTATATATCAGCCAGAACCTCAGTCAGAGGTTCTTAGAGGGATTCAAGCAAAATTTATCAGTAGCTTCTAGTTCACATGAAAACTATCCTAATGAATTCTGCATTACAAGTGTTTCCACTTATATCTCGCCGTTACCATGCTGATCTTGGATTTGAGGTTCGAGGGCTCAAACCTGACCTAGGACGAGATATGCTTAGAGCGATAAAATCCTTCACATATTACATTATTCAAACTATCAGACTATTGTGGAGTCCAGACCATATCTGAAGGTGTTACTAATCAACACGGAATTTACCTTTCTGTAGTAACTGGGACACGCGAGAAGAAAATCGTCCACCATTCAATTGCCTTTGATTGTAGTCGCGCTAGTGTTGTATTTACTTTTACTGTAATGAAACAAAGACTTGTGGAAGGAACAGTATATATAAATGGTGAATTTGCAAAACGACTTAAATCCATATTTTGGGGGTTTTGATTTGAGAGCATGATTATGTTACTGTGTGCAAGGGGCATCGTTTAGTATCAGAATGACTTTAATCCACGACTTTTGTATTGTTTTTCTTAGCAGCAGAATGTTTGGTCAAGGGGTAAAACGACTTTAGTCCTGAACGTAGTTGTTTTGTCTGTCAAGTACTGCAGAAACTTACATAATATGTAATTTTAATCATACAATCAGCTGACAAAATGTGTTTTGTCTGTTGTAATTGGTAATTCTTTAGTTGAGAAAATTTATTACGTTTGAATTACAGAGCATGAAAATGAAAAGCAATATGCTCAGTAATAGTGCTAAACTTGTAGCTGAAGTAAAAAGTATTACAAAATGGAACCAAGTTAAGTATCGAGAGAGAATTTTCTTGCTGTCACATTTGACTACATGAAAAATGTATGCTTGCCTAAACACCAGTTCAGGATATGTACTACTATCGCCAGCTTACCGTCTCAGCTTTCTCTGTGCACAACATGAAAATTGGTGAAATGTCCTTTTGTCTACCATGAGGGACAGGCCAAGAAAAGTCTTAATGAAATATGTAATTTTCTCCTGGAAACTACTACAATAACTGTGTTCCACCCAGTATATTAAAGAACTGTGGTTGTTTTGCGACAGTTGTCCGGGACAAAATAACAACAATACACCAATCAAATTCTTAATGGCAATAAGTGCTCACAAACATTTCTTCAACATCAGACTTTTCTCCATCAGAGGCCTGTGATCTTATGATTAAAAAATTGTTCAAAATAATGTTGTTCAACAATTGCAATAGGTTATTTTATGATTTTGGTATAAATACATTTAGTTAAACATGTTTATGTGTCAGTAACCTAATAATTATGATGCAGAATTGAAGTTAATTTGCAGAACAACTTAAGTCCTGAAGATAATTACATTTTTACGACCTGAAGAAGAGTAGAAAAGTATGAATTTTTATACTAAAACTATTTCTCTTACATAGAAAAAATTATATTGTAACAATGTATGGTTCAGCGAGGCCAAAAACAGTTTTCTTTAATTTTCTCAAAATTACTTCTAGGGACTTAAGTCGTTTTGCAAATTCACCATTCATATACAGCTAGAATAGAAACATCTCGACATGCGTTCTTTTTATATTGCTCCTATCTGCTTATCATGGAATTCAATTAAGAGTAACTACAGTACCTGCCATGCGCGGTCGACTTAGACTACATGTGCAGTAGTTACTTATGAATGAATATATGATGTGGATTGATTATTATTATTATTATTATTATTATTATTATTATTATTATTATTATTATTATTATTATTACTATTATTCATTGTTACCGTTGTTTACTTACTTGACGTCTATTAAAATGATGAAATAGTGATTATTCTCTTACACGATTCTCTTCCTCGGTCACTAATTTTGCCTTAGGAATTTACTTATAATAATTATAACTTAAATCTTCGAGGATTCCATGTGCGTAGCGGAGTTCACCTTAAGCTTGATACCAGACATCTTACCTCAGGAGCCAGAAAGAAGGAAGTCCAGTATCTCCATTTTGATATATGGTGAGATTCACTGCGTATAGCGTTGTGTATTACTTACTTTCTTTGAATATCGAAATATACAGTGTTCTCATTTTACGAGGAAACTTCGCACCATTCCGCCACCGGCCGACTTCTTGCTCTTCCGACCTCAGCGTAGAAAGCCACTTCCACAAAACATCCCAGCAATTAGTTCCTTCTGACTTAATTGAAATACTGTGTTCAATTTTTGTTTCGAAATCGCTGCTTATATATTTTTCAACTGTGGTGTAAATATCATGATTATAATATAAATATTGACAAAAATTGTTTTATTTTTCTTTTGCTAAGTGTTCTTACATACTGTCCAAATGTCAATTTAATTCAATACTTTCAGAAGCGCAGAATAGATTCTTGTACACCTCTCCAGCTAGGAAGTATGAGAGCACCACATAAACAATCTGCACAAACTGAGCTTCCAGCGCACATGTAGCTGTACATTCAGTGTCTCTTTCTGGCATGCCTATACTACTCAAAACTGCACCATTTTCGTATATTTAACGTTTACTATAGTGAGTCTGTTCTATAACTCAATATGCACGGATTTTTTAACGTTAAACGAGAATACACAGCAACTTTGCCATCCAAATTTTTGGACTAGCCTAGTTTATTAGATCTACAGTTATTCTACATAATTATGTTTACTTCTATTTTTTGTCTATCCTGCGGTTCTGTAGGGGCAACAACATCTTTCCACCTTTATCTTTCAGTTGGTAGAGAAGTACACAGCAATTACGTATTGGTAGGCTTATTGAATTATTTCCGACATACTTCTTTTAAGGTCTAATTTTCTATTTGTTATTGTAATAATTCACAGAATAGGAGTGGTAAGCCTCAGGGTGCAGTGTAAGTCTTCGGGTCCCTCCTCCATACAAGGTCAATAAAAAAAATCCTCTTTCTATAGAAAGAATTGAACTTTTAGGTATAAAGGGTTTGAGAGTTTCTCTGCAATTGTTTGTAATTATTAAGACTACATATTACTAATCTAATTTTGCGAGCAAATTTCTTTTTCTTATAAATTAAGGGTTCAGAGCCATAGTGGACCAAGCGCCATTTATTAAAAACGGAGAAAGTAAGGGTTAAAGTTAAGTGAATACCATAGTTTAATGAAGATTGACATATCATTTAGTTTTAATGTGTATATTTTATATTATTTGTTATATGTTTACATTGAATTATAGTAATAACTTCATTTTAACTCTTGTTTTCTACGGTTTTAGTAAATGGCGCTTGGCCCACTATGGTTCTGAACCCTTCAAATGTATGTAAACACATATGGATAGCCGAAACCATTCTTATACACCTCTAAAAAATAACGAATCTATAATTGAACGAAAATGTACAGGTAATGTTTTAATACAATTCCAAGTGAAATGTTATGTTTCTCTAATTATACTGACGTCTTTTGTACACTTCCATGCCCAACAATCCACTCAACTCCATTCTCTGTTCTGGTTATTGTATTCCCCCGTTGTTTGTGTAATCCTTGCGAGACACATCGTTTTAGTACTTACAATTAATTCTATTTAGCACAAAGATATAGTCTATTATCGGTAGTTCCATTACAGCACTACCGTACATCAAGTCTTAAAAAGAAGTGAGTTGACAAAAAAATGAGATCAGAAAACAAGCTTTACGAAATGTATAATTATGTTGTTTATTTGGGACTTGTGGCAACATCGCTGTTAAGATGTAATACTACAAAGCTGGAAGGTCGTGGGCTTGGTTTCTCATGTGGTCATGAATTTTCTCTATCGATAAAATCCTTTCAGTTGCACTGCGGCCATGGGGTTCACTCAGCCTCTAACAGCATTTTTTGGGATAAAGATGGTGTGCACGTAGGACTGACATCGCTACCACCACTAATACTGATTGTCTATGAAGGTGGTAACCTTAACCTCACGCCAGCCTCTGGGCCGATTTGGCTCATAATGGAGTTAGCTTTACGTACAGTACCGTTATTTAGTCCTGACAGTCGCCGGCAATGTGCGCCTGGGTCAGGCGAGTCCATTTACTCCAAGGGGTGTTCAGGTTAGTCTGTCGCCTGCAGTCAGAGCACTCGGATATCACGCATGCGGTATAGTGTTGTGTTTCCAGTACAGTTAAGCTGTACTGCATTCCTTTACCGACCTCGCCCTTATCTCTACTCCGGAACTCCCCCCACTACTCCTATTACTTCCCCTCTTTCGCGCCGCTGAGCTGTCAGGACTAAATAATCGATCTGTATATGTTGTATATTTCCTCATTACATTTTTATTTCATTCCAAATAGGTCCACGACCCGGATTGTGTCCACAAATAAGACGTCTTCCTGTCACAAAAGCGCAAGTCGAGATTGAAACTGAAGGAAAGGGTTCTGTGGAACCCCCTTCACTTTGCGGCAACCTATGCACAAACGATGATGTTTGTCCTCATGGAAAAAAATGTTGTCCAACCACGTGTGGATATGCCTGTTATGATCCTGTATTTGTTGTAGAATAATGTAACATTAATTTAATAATAAGTGATTTTTTCATGTAAAGACATACCGGTAAATATTGTAATCTAATCATTATTTTATGATACAAATGTCACATTTTGTACTTAAAAAATCCAGTTTATGTACCGTACGTAATTATTTAATGTCGAATAAAATATTCAGCTTTATTCTGCCTTAAATTACTTCAGATTACATTGATTCCTTATTTACGGCTTTTAAGGAACCCGCAGGTTCATTGCCGCCCTCACATAAGCCCACCATCAGTCCCTATCCTGTGCAAGATTAATCCAGTCTCTATCATCATATCCCACCTCTCTCAAATCCATTTTAATATTATCCTCCCATCTACGTCTCGACTTCTCCAAAGGTCTTTTTCCCTCCGCCCTTCCAACTAACACTATATGCATCTCTGGATTCGCCCATATGTGCTACATGCCTTGCTCATCTGAAATGTCTGTTACATTGATTACTAGTGAGAAAATTAGTTAACATGATAAATATTAATTACAATATGTAATACCAGTCTTTAAGGAGGGGTAGGGTGGCATCCTGCTACTCTTTGGTAGTGATAATACCATACTGGAACATTTTGTATACCTATATTATAATATCTTTTATGCAATCCTAGCATTATGAACAAGTTGTTACTACATCCAATATTGTGCGTAATCGGTTTATTATGACACGTGTGCCAATAATAACAATGACGTATTCGCTATGACGTAATACCGGAATGCTTGAGTGGGGATGCATACAACTCGTCTGGCTATCTTGCTTACCACTTCTATACTTGCCACGTAACAAGAAATGAAATGCAGGACAGAAGGCAACGTACCATTTATTTCCAACGTTTAACAATTTTGTATCACTTTTGTAATATCACATAAAACAGTTCTGTGGTTCAGAGAAACTACTGTATATTAACATAATAAAGTAACATTTGTAACATAAAATTTGATACCTAAGGTATAACTAGAATTTGTAATACCTGCAAGGTCATCCATTTCTCTTTATTCAATGCCAATGAGAGGCGCAACTAATCGATATGATCAATACGAACATATCAACACTTATGTCAGCTATGCATGCCGAATTATTTAATAATTTATTTCCTCTAACTTATAATGCTAAGATTCCATAAAGTGTTATATCCAACTCGTGGATATCTTATTACGACACTCGTGAAATTTGTCGCACTCATATCGTTCTTGCAACAAACATTCATTCATGCCATAATCATCAAGATTATCCACTTGTTGCATAAATACCGGTAACTATTATTCCAGAAGATATCCTAAAATCGTGTTCTGTACTGATACCAATGTTTTCTTTGAAACAGCTCGTGCAAAAATAAATAAATGCATTGCAAGCTCGTAATTATATGGTTTACTTTAGATTATTGAACTGCATGACTAACTCAACCTCCTCCCCAATCCCGTTACTTGTCAGGAGACATGTATGTATGTATCCAATGCCTACCCACTTCACTTTAAGTGATTCGGGTTCCGCATATTGCGAATAGATGGCAGGACTGTGACCCATTTTCTAGTTGTACACCACTTCAGCGGGCCACACTGTACATGATGTGTTTCTGTGGAGAGTTATGTCGTGTACTAGGGTGAGTGTATGTGTAAGTGTTCGTGTAAGTGTAGTGTCTGGAATGAGTATAAGTGAGTTCAGTATAAATATGTGTAATACTGAAATCAAGAAGACCATCCGGGTGATAAATATGAAATCAGGAAATACTGTGGGATCATGTATTGAAAACTCTAAAAGGATTTTCGGTGAAATAAATGTAAGAGGTTAATAAGTTATAGACTTTATGGTGAACGGGAGAAGAGTTCAGGGCAGAAGAATATGGCAGATGATAGACGATATTAAGATGGATCATATAAGGAGACAAAGACGAAGGCAGAAAATAGGAAAGATTGGAGAAAGCTGGGTTTGGAGTGAAAGATCTGTCCTTGGGCAGAACACTATGAATAAATCAATATAGTTAAACTTCCATTAAAGCTTCCTCCAAATTTTAATTCCGTATTTGTACATGAGAGCCATTTCATTTAGGCTCACATCCCCTGTAATGTTTCTAAGATATGATTTCTTAGTGTCGAAAATGAGCTTGCAGGAGTACGAGTAGTAGATACAGGGATAGTTGCCATTATTGTGAACAGATTGTGTATTACTGGAAGTAAGTCAATGTTATAATGTGGCAGAGCTTCAAAGTCATTTTTTTTTTTTTTTTTTTTTGCGCCAGAGGTATAGAATATGAAATTAAGTTGTATCAATAAGTTTTCCGAGCTTTGCATTGATTGCTTTAAGTATTTATTGCCCCCTCTTGGAAAGATGAAATTACTTTTTCTGAAACTTGATGAAATGTTATTGTACCTTAATAAATCGAAATACAAGATAGTAACTGCACGGCATTTTAAAATAAATCTGTTGGATGTAAATTATTTCTCAATTTATTAGTATTATAAACTTATTGTTGCAAGCGATAGAATGAATCATTTTTATCTTAATAATTTAATGCAGGATGATTATTTCGGGAATTGTTATCCTTTAAATTATGAGAATATTTTAATGCTTTTTAATATAAATTTGGAATACGTTTCCAGTCAGTCTTAAAAAGAGTAATTCAGAGAGACAGAGGCTTCAGCATATTTATTGACATATGCCAGAATTATTAAATTTTAAAGAATTCCTATTTAATATTCCTGCTACAGAAACATGACGAAAGAAATACAACGCAGCTTGGAAGCTTATTAAATCTGAACTCAAAAAACACAAACATAATGTACCCACGTCACCTGACGCTCGCAACTGCCGAGATTATATCAGCGTCGCCGGTGTGCCGGAATTTTGTCCCGCAGGAGTTCTTTTACATGCTAGTAAATTTACTGACCTGAGCTTGTCGCATTTAAGTACACTTCAATGCCATCGACCTGGCCCGGGATCAAACCCGCAACCTCGGACATAAAAGGCCAGCGCTATACCAACTGCGCCAACCAGGCCGACAGCACTCTAAAATATAACAGATGTAATTATAAACATAAAGCTCCTTCCAACGCCAATCGCTTAAAAATCCCTTATAAATTCACGATTTTCACGTCCAAAATCACCAGAACTGCCTCAGCCCTAGTTTCAGTCTAGAGAGGCCCTCCCTGGGAGGGAAGCTAATTGTTCTTAATTCTATAGACAGTCCACAGTACAGCACGGAGAAGAAATTTTATCTTATCTCTTGAAGCCCACGTGACAACTATAAAAATAGCCTCAGCCAATCTGATTACGAGTGTCTCGCGCCAGGATCATGGACGCTGTGAGATGGCAATGAGCAGGCTGTGAGATAATGAAACGCGGACATCTCATACACTGCCAGTGCGATCCTCGGCATTTATATAAACAGAATTGTGTTATTCTATTCGAATTTTGTTTTGTACAGTGTGTATACGAATATACGAATATGCCACGCAAAAGTTACGTACCTACCTCTAAAGGCAATTATTTAACTGGTTCAAAAGTCAGTGTATTTTTATTCCCTAAGGAAGAAGATTTACGCCGGAAATATATCAGGGCGATACATCGGGATAGTTTTGTCCCAACTAAATATGAAGTAGGCTTAATTAATGTATATAATATGTATAAATAATGTTAGATGAATATTGTGCAAACATAATTTAAAACCCCTATCTTGTAAATAGTAGGCCTATTATTTGAATGTGTATCACCAACCTCTAAATAAGAGGTTATGTAACATCAGCCGATGTGTTGTATAGCGTGTTGTATAGCGATGGAAAGCGCCCTGATGGATTAACCTTGGTCCCGTGGAGCAGAGGAAAATCGCTAATGTGGGATACGACATGCGTGGATACCTTAGCTCCATCCCACTTGCCATCAACTTCTAAAATCGCAAGCTCTGCAGCAGAATCTGCCGTACGCAGTAAACGTCGTAAATACGTACATCTAGTAGATAATTACATCTTCATCGTCTTTGCTGTCGAAACACTAGGCTCCTGGTGTAAAGAAGCAAAAGACCTAATTTCCGAAATTAGCAGACGTTTGGTGACTGTTACTGGAGACCCTCACTGTACCAATTACCTACGGCAACGAATAGGAATAGCCATCCAACGTGGAAATGCAGTCAGCATTTTGAGAATCTTTCCAGACGCCAATTATCTGGATGAGATTTTCTTTATTTGAATGTCTGAAAGCAAGACAAGGGTGAAGTACGAAGCCCCTAGAATGAAGATAAAACTCCACTCACGGCAAGAATCGAACCACGGACCGCTTCGTTGAAAAACACACGCACTATGTAAGTAACTACTTGAGGTTCGCACACTGAACAACGGTAGTGATACGTTTTCTTGTAGCTGAAGATACAAGTGTATAACTTTCAGAAATCTATTCAAGAATGTACAATCAATGTGATACCAATTGAATGAAACAAGTCAGTTTGTGTTAATGACAAATAAAATAAAAATATTTATGGTATATCTTGAACATAAATACGTTGTATTCAATTGTAACATAACCAATTCACTCCATATTTACTCCTTTCACAAGGTTGTTGTTACTGTGGAATCCACTGTCATTCTTTACTAATTTCTTGTCTCCTATTCTCAATTTCGGACAGTTATTTGTAACTGTCTGAGTTTGAAACCCCTCAACACTCTCTCTACGCCTGAAGACGAAACGTAAATCAAACCTGTGGAAAACAGTGTGTTTTTATATTATTATTATTTTCACTATCAATGAAAAAAGTCCAATCTACGTCTTCTTTAATATACGTATAATAGTACTCACAAAAATAATCAATGAAATGCATTCCAACTGAATTTTCGGATCTCCTGTGTAGCCTGGGACTCAAACCCGTGCGTCTCGTGTAAGTTCGGTCATGCTATAGCTACAATGGGTCTTGGCGGCCTCCCTTCATTGCCGACAATAGCCGCAGGTGAAACAGATAGGCGCGGCTCTCGCATTCCACAAGTATCACGTGGCCACGCCCCAGCCAATCGAGGGCTAGCAACATAGCGCAATGTTTGAAGATGCAGGCCGCGCCAACACTGCTCCACATTAACATAGGGATTCGCCTGGGGATTGTGAGGCACCTGAAATTTTGAGTAGCAGCGTGTGGGTCGCGATATGCTGTAGAATATAGTGGTGATAAGCATTAACACAATCGTAATGTTGAAAAAGTGACTGGGGATTCATAGGTTGTCTCTAACTGCGTGAAAGGTCTATGCTCTCTGTTGGGTGTTATTGTGATATTGAGATTAAAAAATTGGTTCTTATTTACAGAGATTGTAATTATAATTTATTAAAAGTGGAATAAATTTAGTGCAATTTATGTGTTGTATTATTATTGATTATTTTTCCTTTATTTCTTCATTGATTAAAGTTCTCGTTAACACTTTGTTAAAAACATAAAATTTACTTTGTCATACGTTAAAAGTGTTAAAATTGTTAAAAAAAGGTATATACCTTCGACAGACGGCCCGTTTCGACGCTATGTGTCGTCGTCCTAAGTGTCTCTTGAACCACTGGTGATCTTGACTCTGCGATGTGCAGTTGTCGATGGTAGGGTGGGGGTGTGTTGTTCCTATGGTGGGGGTTGGCTGTTTGTATGTTATGATGTATTATGACGTCAAATAATGTGTGCGTATCGAACTGCAGTTGTGTGTTAAGTATATATTGTGGGTATGCTATTGTATTCTTATATATTTCGTACTGTTCTAGGATGTTTAACTGTGAACTTTTTGGTGTGATGTGTAAAATTTCCATATCTGTTTCTATATTATTGTAGTCATGATTATTGTTGATAATGTGGTCTGCATAATTTGATGTGATGTAGGGTTTGGTTATAGCTTTAATATGTTCATTATATCTTGTATGAAAGGATCTTCCTGTCTGTCCTATGTAAAAATGTGGGCAACTACTGCATTTTAATTTGTAAACTCCAGTTGAATTATATTTATTTGAATGTTTAATGTGGTTATTTAGATATTTCTGTGTTGTATTATTTGTTTTGTATGCAATTTTGTACTTTAGTTTTCTGAATGAAGTTGCAATTATGTGGGTATTGGTATTGTGATATGTTGATGTTATGTATTTATTCTCGCGTGGTGTTTGTGTTGGTTTGTTCTGTTTTTGTTTTGCCTTTTTTATTAGTGTGTCTATTATGTTAGGGTTGTATCCATTGTCTTGTGCTATATATTTTATTGTGTTTAATTCTTCAGTGTAGTTGTCATTGTTCATTGGTATATTAATTAATCTGTGTGTCATTGTACGGAAAGCTGCATGTTTATGGAGTATGGGATGATTTGATGAATTGTGTATATGTGTTGTGGTTGTAGTGGGTTTCCTGTATATCTTGAATTCGTGTCTGTTATTTGTTTTGGTTATGGTGATGTCTAAGAAGTTTATAGCTTGGTTATGTTCCATTTCTACTGTATACTTTAATTTGGGATGTATTTGTTGAGCTGTTGATGTAGGTTTTCTATTTGTCTTTTGTTTCCATTATATAAGACTATTATGTCATCTACATATCGATGCCAGTACATTATTTTCTCTACGTGTTTGTTGTTGTCGGTGTTTAGTATGTGAAGAGTTCACGGGAAAAACGATGAATGTCACATTTCTGTTAGGGATTAGATAATGATCTAATTGAGTCTATAACTGCAAGATGTAGTGCTGTTTCTATAGAAAATAAAGGAAAGGATTACTGTAGTCGTGGTGATAATTCTCCTTTTTACCATTTTTCATAATAACAACATTAAATTTCGTAGTGATCCATTGAATTAGATAATGACATCAACCTTAACAAAACTGTGACATTCATCGTTTTTCCACGAACTCTTCATGTGTGTTTGTTCTATGTTATGAATAAAGATTTCAGCTAGTATACTTGATATAGGTGAACCCATTGGTAATCCTTCAGTTTGTGTATAGTATTTATTGTTATGTGTGAAATAATTTTGTTTAGTAATAATTTCTGTGATGTATATAATTTCGTTAATGTGAGTGTGTGGTATGTTATTTTTAATAAGCATTTTCCGAAGTATTTCAAGTGTTTCTGTCACTGGTATGTTTGTATATAGGTTTACGATGTCAAATGATGCTAATGTTGTATTGTGTGGAATGTGTTTGTGTTTTATTTTGTTAACTAGGTTTTTTTTTCGTCTTCCTCAGTGTCTCTTGAACCACTGGTGATCTTGACTCTGCGATGTGCAGTTGTCGATGGTAGGGATGGGGGTGTGTTGTTCCTATGGTGGGGGGTTGGCTGTTTGTATGTTATGATGTATTATGACGTCAAATTATGTGTGCGTATCGAACTGCAGTTGTGTGTTAAGTATATATTGTGGGTATGCTATTGTATTCTTATATATTTCGTACTGTTCTAGGATGTTTAACTGTGAACTTTTTGGTGTTATGTGTAAAATTTCCATATCTGTTTCTATATTATTGTAGTCATGATTATTGTTGATAATGTGGTTTGCATAATTTGATGTGATGTAGGGTTTGGTTATAGCTAAACTGCGATGTTTCAAAGTAATCACTTGGGTAATTATTTACAATAACTTGTACTAAGTTTTATAATTTCACTCACTGCACTGATACATTCCACTTGATAGTGCAGATTCAAGAATCATAGTTTCAAGATTTTGCGACTCAGTGGATTATAAGCCGCATTCTTCGAAGGAACAAGCTTTTCAGTTGAAGCTGCTGCAATGTTATCTAGAAGTGGCCTAACAAATTTCACAGTAATGATATTAGCAAGTCGTTTTTGGCCGTCTTCATCACAAATTGGCATGTCAAAAGAGGGCATCTACACAGTAACGGCTCAATTTCTGAACACAAATTTTCTAATATATTCTTGTCTGGTATACCCTTTAGATGATTAAGTAGCTGATCTAGAATCAATTTTGCATGAATACTGCCTTCATCGGCCTTTTTCATTACATTTTCCAGCTCTTTATGTAACGGATCTCTTTCAATTAGTTGGAGTTTTTCGGTTGTTTTCGTTATCTCATCTTGCTTTTCTTTTAACACCTGATTAAGTTGTTTAATTTTCACATGCAATCTGTTAATTATTTCTTTTTAGCTCCACAAAGTTGACAACGTCTGTTTGCGTCGCTTTATGGTCATTTTCAACTGGCAAGAAGGGAATGTCATTAACTGATGCTGAGCCACTCGGAACATCTTGTTCAAATAGGTAGTGAAAAACCAATATTACTAAAATATTTGCGTTTCTTGAGTGGAGGGAGATCAGTTTTAGTAACTGCTCGTCATGGTCTTCTGATATCTGTCACTTTATACCTAGGATAATGAGGGAATATTGTTGGCACAGCATTTGATTTTAATAGTCTAAATTTCCCATTATTAGAATAATCTTCTTCCCTGAAATGTAAACTACAAACGACTGAAGATGAGGAGTTGCTTTAGGAACAAAGTCTTGGCGTGAAATCACTTTAAGGCATTTTCGCATCTTTCCCTTACTTACTTACTTATGGCTTTTAAGGAACCCGGAGGTTCATTGCCGCCCTCACATAAGCCCGCCATTGATCCCTATCCTGAGCAAGATTAATCCAGTCTCTATCATCATATCCCACCTCCCTCAAATCCATTTTAATATTATCTTGCCACCTACGTCTTTTTCCTTCCGGCCTCCCAACTAACACTCTATATGCATTTCTGGATTCGCCCATACGTGCTACATGCCCTGCCCATCTCAAACGTCTGGATTTAATGTTTCCTAATTATGTCAGGTGAAGAATACAATGCGTGCAGTTCTGCGTTATGTAACTTCCTCCATTTTCCTCTAATTCCATCGCTCTTAGCCCAAATATTTTCCTAAGAACCTTATTCTCAAACACTCTTAACCTCTGTTCCTCTCTCAAAATGAGACTCCAAGTTTCACAACCATACAGAACAACCGATAATATAACTGTTTTTATAGATTCTAACTTTCCGATATTTTGACAGCAGACTAGATGATAAAAGCTTCTCAACCGAATATTAAGAGGTATTTCTCATATTTATTCTGCGTTTGATTTTCTCCCGAGTGTCATTTATATTTGTTACTGTTGCTCCAAGATATTTGAATTTTTGTCCACATCTCTGGAGTAACGGTTAGCACGTCTAGCCGCGAAACCAGGTGGCCCGGGTTCGATTCCCGGTCGGAGCAAGTTACCTGGTTGAGGTTTTTTCCGAGGTTTTCCCTCAACCCAATATGAGCAAATGCTGGATAACTTTCGGTGTTGGACCCCGGACCCATTTCACCGGCATTATCACCTTCATCTCATTCAGACGCTAAATTGCCTAAGATGTTGATAAAGCGTCGTAAAATAACCTACCAAAATAAAGTAAAATATTTGAATTTTTCCACCTCTTCGAAGGATACAACTCCAATTTTTATATTTCCATTTCGTACAATATTCTGGTCACGAAATATAATCATCTTTCCCTGTCACTCGGAAATTCGTGGAATGATATTGCTCTTCCACTTTTTTTTCTATTCGAAGTACACAATGGTACACAACAATATGTCATTTTGAATCATATCACAATAAACTCACATACCAGTAGAAAGAAGCGCAATATTACTAATTATAATCGTACAAGAAACCATACAGACATTCCTCAGTGAACCTTGGGAGTCAGTGCCATCTGGCGGGAATTTCATATTTTCTCGATTACAGATTTAACACAGGGATCAAAATGAATTGTCAAGGCCGGTACGCGGTTATTTAGTAAGTCTATGGGCCGGTAAAGGAAAAGCGAAGCGAGCATCAAGTCGGCCGTGAAAACCGCTAGACCGCTCACTGGCGCTAGTGTTAGGCTCCCAAATTGAACAGCCGACGAGCGGCCATTTGTTTGGTAGAGCTGAATAAGTATGGTTCTTTCGTATGCTGCTTTTTATAGCAGCAATGCACACGGATGTAAAGATAAAGAAGGAATATTATATTTCACTGGTTAGTTAATCCTTAATTTCTACGACGATTTTTGCTCCGTATTGTGTTACAGAAGAAAAACTATTGTACTTGCCATGTGACTCTTTATGCTTCAAGTTTCCTCTGAGTAAAGATTCCCTTAACCGAAAGTGGATAGGTGGAATCCGCAGAGAAAATTTCTACCCTACAATGAATCATTCAGTGTGTTCAACTCATTTCGAAGATAGTAGTTACCTTTCAAACTACGTTATTATACACTGTCATTGTCCTTCACTCACTCCATATCATTCATTTTCTTCAAACAGCTGTTGTTTCAGTGCATACATGAATAATAAAATTATTCACCGAACTTAAAGCTACAGAAACTGCATAATTATTTAATATAACTGATTGAAAGTAATTCTTGTCTTAGTTACGGATTAATAAAACATTTTCTTATGCTATTGCTGCTGCTACTGCTATTATTACTACTACTATTCCTGCTGCTGCTCCTACTGCCATTACTTTTTTTACTTCTTACAGCAGTTTAACCTACAGATTGAATTAAAAAGTTGACATAATATTAATTCTTTTATTAACCGTGGTTATGAATGTTCACATTCAGAGTTCCTATCAAAATGATGCAAGTCTGAACACAGTACCTATGTCTGACAGCCAGGGTTGCCGGGTATCCTAATTTAGCCGGGATTCTCCAAAATTTCTGGTTGAGTCCCGATTAAAGGGAGTCGGGATTGGCAAAAATCCAGATTTTACAGTTATTAGCTTTGAACGAATTTAAACAAATTAGTTTGTATTTCCTATTGTCCGATATTTTTATTTATATACTGACAAACTATTGTACTTGCCATGTGACTCTTTATACTTCAAGTAAACATAGAGATAACCTGCGGATATTTAGTAAGTCTATGAGGTAGCCCAGCTGATTGCCGTAAGGCAACTAAACTCGCACAATAATACTTCTTCTAGTTCTACCGCATTGTTTATTATTCCCTAGTCGCTGTTCTCGAAAATAGTAAACATTGTGTATTTTAAGTGCGTTGAGTGGCATGAAAGATAGCGTTTTGATATCGTATTTTACACTAAATAACAGAGACATACAATTGCTGCGTTTTATAGTTTAGTGAACTATGTTTAACATGTATTCATCGTCAGATAGTGAAACTGTTGCAGTACCGGTTCCAAAATTAATTTATTAGCAAATTGTTAAAACATAGGCTATTCATGGTTAGTAAAAGAAAAAAAATATTATAGTGTTCACTGTACTGTGTGTCCGTATTTTAGTGTTTCTCACGGAGGCGAATTACATTAAAAAGCACGCGAACACTATGCAGAAAACTGTATATAGATTGGTATAGAAGGCTGTGGTTTGTTAATGTCTTAAAGTTCATTGAACTCCGTATATTTTATAATTTCAAGTCTTTCTGTGAGTTTAAATATTGAAAACGATATATAGGAGTAATTTTCTATTATTTGTGTTTTGTGTGAAACAAGGATGAAGTGATTTGTGAGAATCTTTTCAAGAAATCATTAATTATATGAAACCACATTGTTGCTAGAGTCATCTAGGCACATCGAATCTATCAAATTATTATGTGCTCCACGTATTTCCGTATTTTTTTTTATAATTCTTTTGCACGAGAAAAAAAATATGAAGAGTTCGCGGGAAAAACGATGAATGTCACATGTTTTGTTAAGGTTGATGTCATTATCTAATTCAATGGATCACTACGAAATTTAATGTTGTTATTATGAAAAATGGTAAAAAGGAGAATTATCACCACGACTACAGTAATCCTTTCCTTTATTTTCTATAGAAACAGCACTACATCTTGCAGTTATAGACTCAATTAGATCATTATCTAATCCCTAACAGAAATGTGACATTCATCGTTTTTCCCGCGAACTCTTCATATATTGTCGTGGTTTAACTGGTGATTTTATACGTTGTTTCAAGGTTTTTGCAAGTTCATTTCATCAAGGACTAAGTTTACACTCTATTATTACCAGATTATAATTACTTCAATCCTGTAACTACGGTAAATAAACCATTTTAGTGTCTCTGAACTTTTCCCACATATTATATTTTATTACGGAATAATACTACCATGATTTACATTAAAATTCATGTTGTAATCTATAAACATGTCCAACGTTGATAATCAATCTATTAATGAATTTCATTGCTTAATATATGATAAGTTATGCAAATCAGCTTTGGGAGTTAACATACACGTTGGGAAAGCTCATCCTGAAAACAGAGATACGTAGAGAGAGACAGATATGTCTAAATTAACATAATATACTGAGGCTCAGAGTTTTATAGGATTATATAACATTCTTCCTGGAAGATTTAAAAAAAAGTGTAATATAAAATTTGTTCTGTGCTATGTCTGATCAATGTGACGGGAAAGATGGATGTGATTATTGCGGAAAGTACTATAAGAGTGTGAATATTCATGTAAGTAAAGCACATCCTGAGGAGTACAGGACTAATATTGGAAAACGTTATAATGGTGAACATGAAAATTTAAAATTAACTACTGAAAAGAATGCTATTATAAATCCTCAGCTGAATCAATTTTCTGCGGATTTACAACAAGGGAGAAGAAATTTGGTACTATTCCTGAATCCGAAATTGACTTTAATATTCAAGTGAAAGAATTTGCAAATTTTTTTATCTGAATCTACGTATTCATTTCTGCAACTAAATACTATCAGCTGCGAAGAAACAAGAAGGCTTTTCATGTTGAAAGAAAATATAAAAACAGCACAAATCCAGAAAGAGCGTCCAAGAAAGATAAACAGAGAAGAAGAGAAAAGTATATGTATCAATTGACCCAATTCTATTATCACGATCAGCGGAGGAAAGCAGTGCGTATGGTAACAAATGATAAGCAAAAGATCTGTACTATTAATAGCAATGATATCTTTTGTTACTATAATGAAAAATTTGGAGAAACTAATGACAGTATGCTACAAAGTTACGATCAGCCACAATTTGTAGAATTGAGAAAAGTTAATGATTTGTATCAAACTATTGTCACAAAAGAAGAAATACAGGCATCCGCAAAATTTATGAAGATAGATACTGTACCCGGAACAGATAAAATTCTGATGAGAGTGGTAAAACATCCTGATGTGTACGCTGTCTTAGCTAAGGTTGCTACAATCATATCGACAACGGGATGGATTCCAAAAAGTTTCGAGGAAGCTCGAACATTTCTTATATATAAAGGTGGTGATGAGAAGAATATGCAAAACTGGCGGCCAATATCCATCTGTTCTGTTCTTCGTCGAGTTATAGAGAGAGGGTTCGAAAGACGACTGAGGGAATATGTGTCTTTCAATGAAAACCAACGAGGATTTACAGCAACTCCAGGTACACAGATCAATTCATCTATTCTTAATGGTATTCTGAAACATGCCAAGGAGAAAAAGAAAAATGTAACTATATTTTTCCTTGATATTAGTAACAACGACAAAGACAACGTTGGATTAGATCATTTAAAGTCTGTAATACGTTCCAAACCTATTCCAGAGAAATTGCAAGATGTTATCATAAATCTACAAGAGGGAAATAAAATGCAAGTAGAATTAAATAACCAGAAAATTAAGACGATCCATTTAAGAAGAGGGCTGATGCAGGGAGCTCCACTTTCTCCTGCGCTGTACAACTTGGCAACGGATCATATTTTAAATGAGTTGTCGGAGCACACGATAAGTGATCAATATGGATATAGTTTACAAGAACATTTGCCTAAACTCAGTGTATTAGGCTTTGCAGATGACACAATTTTAATTACAAAAAACTTAAATAGTGCTTTAGCCCTATTTACTATAGCAAGAACTAAATTTCAGGAAATTGGCTTAAATTTAAATGTTCAAAAAACTAAGGTACTAAATATTTGTAATTGGAAACTAACAAAAGTACACTTGGAGCCAGACTTCAATATTGAGTCGATAAACGAAAATGAAAACATTAAATATTTAGGAATTATGTATCGAATATGAATGAGGTCTCGCCCACCTCATTGCATATTACATGACTAGTGTGAACTAGTCAGTTTGTTTTATTACCATTAAGTACGAGAAAAACTCGTACCGGCACCGGGAATCGAACCCAGGACCTCTCAGCTGTGCGCGCTGAGTGTTTTTAACCAACTGAGCCATGCCGGGACACGATCCACGACGCCGGCCGAACTCCTCTCGTAGGAATTACTTACAATGATGAAATAATTTTAGATACAAATTCGATAATGAACATTTTTCAAGAACGATTACAGATATTAGTTTCTTCCCCTTTACTTCGAGCAGATCAAAAATTAAACATAATTAATTATTGAATATGGCCCTCACTTATTTATTTAATGCAATCGACGCCCTTGGATAAGATGCCTAAAGTATTTTTAAAGGATACTGATATGCTCTCCTGAAATCTTCTTTGAAACAAATTTTAGATCTGCCGCATGACACACCAGATCACATGATATATAGTTCCCCTAAAGTTAAAGGCTCAGAATTATTTCGAGCCACGTGGGAAGCTTACATTCAACGGTATAATAACTGCCTTACATTGCAAACCATCAATAATGCATCAAGCAATCTAGAAGCCGAGGCTAATAACTGTCTTAACAAATTGGGCATAAAAAGAGAACAATTGCTTGCAGTGACTAAAGAAATAACTAGTACAACGCTGAGAAATATATTAAGAGATGATGAATACAAAAAATGGTGCACACTCAAGCAGAAAGGCAGAGGTGTGGCATTATTTGAGGAATACACGCCAGCTAACCGTTGGATAAAAACAAGGGATGGTCTCTCTGTATCCGAGTGGAAGGAGGCAATTAAAATGATAGGACAAGTATCAAACGTACGTGCCATGCCAGGTCGGTCTCAGGATGGCTCCCAATGCAGACATTGCACTGAGATAGAAACCTTACCCCACATCCTGGGATTCTGCCAACATGGAACTCTCATCCGGAATACTAGACACCATGCAATACGAGAACGTATTGCTAAAAGTCTTCCTTCCTTCTACGAGGTTCACCAAGAAGTCCACTGCCTTGCAAAAGATGGAAGTTCTTGGCGAGTTGGCATCATTGCCATTGATAGAAGAAATGACACAGCAATTATCATCGATCCCACCGTGCGCTTTGAAACTGCAGTTGAACAACCTGTAGCAGTACATGAAGAAAAGAAGACCATCTATGATCCTACAATTCAATACTTTAGAGATTATTATCATATACAAGGACAGATTGAAGTATTTGGCCTATTGTTCGGAGCAAGGGGAACAATTCCAAAATTCTCAGTTGAATGTTTTAAGTCTTTTGGAATTCCTTTAAATATTTTGAAAATTATTGCTATAGACGTAATGAAATATTCTGTTCAGATTTTACGTAATCACCTGTACACCTAAATTTCCTTATATTCTATTTGATTACTAATAATTATTGAATAAAAGTACTTTCCCAAGGGTAGCTTCCATTTGAAAATAAAAATCGTAAATAGTGATAGCGAAAATGTTTATTTTTATTTTATTTGTTTTGTATGCTGTGTCTTTTGGCAACCCTTACTACTGAAAGACAGCTATCATTGTGGGATTTATATATAGGCTAAATTGTTGAAAAGTCTAATGTCTTAGGTTAGCTTCTGATATCCCGATTTCCCTCGGAGAAAACCTAGCAACTCTACTGACAATAGAACCACGGTATTAAAGGTATCTCGCAAAGGAAGTATTGTTCCTTTAAACAAAAACATTTAGCTTTCGAATACGCAATACAACACGTATTCAAATAGCGGTTTCGAAATCCTGCTCGTTTTCTACTAAACAAATGGCGGCTTTCTGATGCTTCAATTTAGGAACATATTTCTCACTTCTCCGCTACGGCGTGGTAGGGGCTCGTTCCATCTCATAGACTTACTAAATAACCGCGTTCCATCCGAGTCCTTACCACGCCGTAGCGGAAAAGTGAGAAATATGTTCCCAAATTGAAGCAGCAGAAAGCCGCCATTTGTTTGGAAGAAAACGCGCGGGATTTCGAAACCACTAGTCTATTTGAATACGCGTTATATTGCGTATCCGAAAGCTGAATGTTTTTTTTTTTTATTTTTATTTACAAGAACAATATTTCCTTTCCGATATATCTTTAATAACATGTTTCTGCTGTGAGCAGAGTTGCTAGGTTTTCTGCGAGAGAAATCGGGATATCAGAATCTAACTTAAGACATTAGACTTATCATCACTTTATCATAAGATTTATAATTGTTTTCTGCAAAGTAATGTTCGCGTGCTTTTAATGTAATATTCGCCTCCTTGATAAATACTAAAATACGAAGGACATACAGTACAGTGAACACTATAGGCTAATCGTTTTTTCTTTTATTGACCACGAATATGTTTTAACCATTCGCTACTAAATTAACTTTGCAACTTTTCTTTTTCGGGTCCGGTACAGCAAAACAGTACATCTGACAATGAATCCATGCTTAAACATAGTTTACTAAACTATAAAATGCAGCAATTGTATGTGTCTGTTATTAGTGTAAAATACGATATCAAAACGCTATCTTTTTTTATCATTCAACGCACCTAAAATACACAATGTTTATTAATTGTGAGAGCAGCAACTAGGTACCGAAACGGATTAACCCACAATGCTGTAGGACTAGGGGAACCATTATCTTGCGAGTAGAGTTGCCTTACGGCAATCAGCTGGGTTACCTCATAGACTTACTAAATTTCCGCGGGTTACCTCTATGTTTACAGTGTTACCATTTGAGTCAAGGTAAATAAACATATCGGATAATAGGAAATGCAGACTAAATTGTTTAAATTACGTTCTAAGCTATTATCTCTCAAATCGGAATTTTTATCAATCCCGACTCGCTTTATCGGGATTCAACCAGGAAATTGGGAGAATCCTGCCTAAATTGGGATACCCGGCAACTCTGGCTGTCGGGCTTCCATCATTTTCATAGGAACTCTGAATGTGAATATTCATAACCACGGTTAATAAAAGAATTAATGTCTACTTTTTAATTTTATCTATAGGTTAAACTGCTATATGAAATCAAAAAGCATAATAATAATAATAATAATAATAATAATAATAATAATAATAATAATAATAATAATAATAATAATTGAGGCACTCAGAAGCAAAGTAATATAAGTGACATTTTTTTAAAAAGTGAGATAAGTATATATTCTAAACCTTTAACGTCACTTCTGTTCAGAGAAAAAGTAATATAAGTGCAGTTCCAGTCAGTGCTGCTCCATGTTGGCCTTACATTTGTATTACAATGCATACAGAGTTTTGACTGAGAGGCAAACTAATACAAGTGCGTGGTTTGCATATAGTTGTTGCGTTTCTTCTGTGTATGACTAATTCATTTGCCATAATGGAGAGAGGTAATAGATTACATATTCGAAACATCTTCGTGGAATGCCTGTACACATTGAGCTGGACCAACTATACAGTGATCCAATAAGATAACTTTTGCTAAGTGGAGCAACTTGCAATAGCTAATGAAATTCATCCCACTCTTTCCTTGATGACCTGAAGTATTAGGATGGGCCTATAATAAGGACTGTAGGACGTGGAAAAGTGCGTGGAAGAGGAAGTTGAAGGAATATTCGCGGTAGGAATACTACAGATGCACTTTATGACAGAAACATAGATTTTTCAGCAGAGAGAGATGTGACTTCATTAGATGAGGCTAGTGACGTAATGAACAGCGACTAAGGCAGAATTTCATTTAAAATTTGACATTTTCTTAGTCCTATTTTTTCGGAGTACCAAAAACCATATCAACTGTTGCCCTAGAAATAGAATATAATATTCAACCAATCAGACACTATGTATTAAAAAAGGATCTAAAAATACATTTAAAATTGCAAGCCTCATCCAGATCTCAGATGTTCTTCAAACTGTCAGGTAATGTCCTATGTAATTTCTACAAAATAAACAAAGAAGAAATACCAGTCTATATCACAGACACACTCATTGTTAAAACTCGAGTTGTAAATGAAATTCCTCCATGAAAATGGATAATTCCAGAACATAGCCTACAAACTCCAGGAAATCATTTCAAAAATGATCCTCCTTACATTCTTAAGTTGGATGCCATGGAACTACTCTGCAGCACATATAAGGATTACCTTCAAATTTATACAGATGAATCTCTTAACCCTGATGATGGAACATCAGGAGCAGGGTATTATATTTCCAAGAAAATTACTTCATACCATGTTCAGCCTCCTCCAGTCTTGACACTGAATTGCTAGCTATTGATGCTGCTCTTTAGTGTGTTAGTCAAATTTCTGAAAGATCTATTTGGATACTTACTGACTCCAAGGGGGCTATATTTAATATAATCAAATATGTACCACACCTATACGCACAAAGAATTATTCCAATTCAGAAACAACTAAGTGAACTAAAAAAAAAATCCAAAATAAAATAAAATTTCAATGGATACCTAGTCATTGTGGTCTACCTGGAAACGAGAAAGTCGATAACGTTGCGAAACAGGCAACATATTTGCAAGCAAGACCTCTTCATGTGATATCTCTATCCAATGCCTTTACTTCAGTAAAGTTTCATTTTATAAACTTATGGATCAACAATTGGCTCTCTTCTGACAAAGGAAAAGTTTTACAGTCCGTTAAAAAGAAATTGTACCTACACCGATTTCACCTTTCTGATACTCCTACTTGTCTGTGGTGTAATAATCATGATGAAGATCTGGAACACATTCTTCTATACTGTCCATCCATAAACCACAAAAGAAGTAAATTAAAATCATCAGTACCAGTTGCAGATGACTAGACTTCGTTGAATTGCCACATGCAGTATGCAATCAGGTTGCCGATGTACGGCAGTATAGAGGAGGTGAGCGACCGCCCGGTCTCGTAGTATAAGCAGTTCATGTTAAGAGTTATGACCGGTCCAAATAGATAGAGCACTTACAGCTAATGTATACCTAAGTAACCACTTGTTTTTGCATTACTGTCAAAGCTTAACATTTGTTCAGTGCAGACAAGAATTCAATCAAACATACTACAATGAGAGTATTGCTGTTCCAAATAATTGCCCCTGGAATACTCTTACCCCCGCAGCCAGTCCTGACCCGTTGGAGAACGTGGTTGGATGCTGTTAATTGAGGCGCTGACATGGGAAAGGTAGTAACTGCCAAAAACAAAATTTTTCAGGGGAAGCAAAAAACAAATTTATGAACACTTTCTCACTTACATTATTACAGAAACTGCTTCAAATGAAAGGCATACACTCATGTTTGTGTTACATATGAAATTTGAAAAGTCTGGCACAGATTTATCTGTGAAATCCTATTTTATGAAAACACAACATTGAAATCACTCCTTAGCCAAACTGAGAATTAACGTTATTTATACAGTATGCACAAATTTTTCGGTAAAATGCATGATACTTTTCATCGACGAAGTCTAACATAGATAACAAGTCTCTCTTTTTGGCATCAGGGACGACTGGTCTTCTTTCAAGGCGTTGCAAGCACTGCAAGTTAGTGATTGACGTTAATGACTGTCCTTTCTTAAAAATCCTGTCCTTTGTCCACATTTAAAGGTCATTAAATGACTGTCTTGTTTTTATTAGAGGAAAATCAGCTCTTGAGAGTCTAATCCAGTTGAGGGTGCTGATTTTGATAGGAGTTGTATTCAATAACTTGTCACATTCTGCAGAAAAGTCGAAGAAATCCTCATTCTTCATCATTATTACATTATTAGGCCTTACCTCTTCTGGAACCATGGTCTTGCATCTTTTTTTTTTTTTTTCTTTTCTCTATGATGCCAAATTCCCTATCACATGGCATGTACGAATGTTCTGAAACCAGGAATTTCAAGTCCACTGAATCAAAATGTTTCTTGGCAATAATGTAAATCAGGACCATTAGAATCACCTGATTCTTATTCTGCCCTGCACAGTTATCAGCCCATATTTGTCTAGATACACTCTGATGTTGTAAAAGGAGTTACTACCTTCTCCGCGCCAACAGCTGTGCACATACAACTTACAACATCTAGTGACTACGTTTCCAACTTCGTTTCATTACATACGGACTGCCTTCTCTGTGCCATTGGCATGGCCACTTACTACCTTCTCAATGAAAAACCTAAAAATTCGAATTTTTGGCAGTTACGACCTTTCCCATGTCAATGCCTCAATTATTATGCAGAACATTGCGGCAAAATAATGGAGGTAATTGATGTATTGGATAGCACAGACAGTTTCGCTGTTGCAGCTGTAAAATCATTGCCTTCTGAATACCTATTGGAATATATTCTGTTCATTGATTCTAATTTTAAAATCGTGTCGAAAAGCATCATCCTGTTAGAATCGTCTAAACTACAACTCTCAGAAGCCCTTAATATAGTGGATAAAGTATCACAAACCGTTATCCAAAATAACAATTCACTAATTTCAGAAAAAATGAAATGTAAATTGAGAAACATTATTGGTAAAAATTCTGCCCATTCACAACTTCGTACTGTAAATGATGTACCATCAGGTCACGACAAGACGTCTGAAGTTGGTGTACTAAAAAGTAGTGACTTCCCGTTCTTCAAATATGCACCTACTACATCGTGTGATGTTGAACGTACATTTTCCCAAATTAAAAACTGTTTAAGTGACCATCGGAAGAGGTTACTTTGCAGTCGCTCAAAATGTACGTAACTCTTCACTGCAATGCACACATTCAAGGATGATGTATCTTACATTAAATTTTGAGTTAATATATATCACTATAAAATAATTGTGTATTTACATGTTTAGACATTTCCTACTTCAATGATTATTCATTATATTTCTTGAATGCATGGTACAGGTTTTATTGTAACCGCAGTATACTGCTCAGTGTTTACATCAGAGGCATACTCCATCCTTTGCACGCCCGCTCCTCATACAGTCTATACCGCGTGCGCAGTAAACCTTGCGATTCTCGTGGCAATTCCACGAAGTCTACAGATGACACATCTCTGCAGTATATATTGACTACACCCCAACTCTGGCTACTAGCAACAGGCGTCTATAATGAACACCGATCAAAATACCCCTAATTTACTATGAAAAAGAAGAACTGAAAATACTACAGTGGACTATAGTTGACTTTATGTTGTCTGCAAGCAACTGGATACATTAAGAAGATTGAATGATTGATTGATTGATTGGTTATTTCGGTTATACAGACACATTTTTTGTTATAATATGATAATAAGGAAGCTCAAGTGCTGTTAAGACAGAAATGTTTCATTGTTGTAAGCAATGTCCTTGTTCTTGTTTTAAATAATATAAAAATACTGGAAACCTTTGCACTTATATTACTTTTCCACAAAAATATTTTCGTGGCAAAATAATACAAGTGACTTTAGGACCCTATTTTACCTAAACTGTTTTAGAAGAGATAATTTATATTTAGAAGTTAAAAAATATAGGTACCAACATATACAACCGTAAATTTACAGCAACATAGTCCTGTAACAGATTTTTTAATTTCCGTTTCAACTTCAAAGCAAATTATCTCAAAACTTACTAAATGTCACTTGTATCACTTTGCTTCTGAGTGCCTCAATTATTATTATTATTATTATTATTATTATTATTATTATTATTATTATTATTATTATTACCGGTATTATTATTACCGGTATTATTATTATTACTATTATTATTATTATTAGTAGTAGTATTAGTAGCAGCAGTAAGTAGTCGTAGTAGTAGCAGTAGCAGTACCTAGTAAGATAAGAAACTGTTTAATTAATCCGTAACTATGACAAGAATTACTTTCAATCAGTCATATTAAAATATTAACTTTTTATAATTGATACAGTTTCTGTATCTTTAAATTCGACGAATAATTATCTGTTTGAAGAAAATGAAGGATATGGAGTGGATGAAGGACAATAACAATCTATTTGGTAATAACGTAGATTGAAAGTAGTTCGAAATAAGTTGAACATATTGAATGATTCGTTGTAGGGTAGAAATTCTCTCTGCGGATTACACCTATCCACATACGGTTAAGGGAATCTTCATTCAAAGGAAACCTAAAGCATAATACAGTCGTTTAAGTACAATAGTTTGTCTTCTGTAACGTAATACGGAGCAAAAATCGTCTTAGAAATGAAAGATTAACTAATCAGTGAAATGTAACATTCCTTCCTTCTTTATCTTTACATCCCTGTATATTGCTGCAATCAGTGGCGTGTGGTGATAAATAATCCTGGTGGTGCACAAATATTTATTATGATTATCATATTATTATTATTATTATTATTATTATTATTATTATTATTATTATTATTATAGGTAGGCCTACTAACCACGACATAACTACCAACTACCAATATATGTTATATAGATATAGATTTACATAATTTTGTTAGTCAAGAAATTGCAGTTAGTCAGTTTCCTATGTGGTCCAGTAATAGCAAAGTAAAGTGTTCAATTTCTATTGCAGCATACCGTAAATAATAATTATTGTTTTCGCTATATTGCGTTTTATAACACAGTTCACACGTTCACAAGCATTCGATACCTGTGTCGTCTCCTTAGCCTTAACTGCTAAAAGTCAGCAGCTTTCTTTATTTCTTTGAAATCTCATCATGGCATACATCAAAATGGCTTGATGGCAGTAGCGGCCGGTGATCGAAATCCTCGGTGAGGCCAGATGCAACTAGTTTAAGTGCCTCCGATAGAAAATGTTTACGCGTATTTATGATATTAATTATGATTGTTATTATATTATTAATATCATTATTACTGTATTATTATTATTAGTCTATTATTATTACTAGTAATGAAAAATAATAATTTCACTCACCAAATAAGCTGTTATGCTGCGAGTTTCAGTGATTGTTTCAGTGTAATGAAGCAACCCATATTATGTGTTGAAATTTCCCTTTCTTTCTTTTATTTTTTTTTCCTTTGACAGCAACAAACAAGGCCAACAGAGAAGTTTATTTTGCACCACATTACCACTTAACAATTTATGTTGCCCATACCAGGATGCAATAGAAACTCACGTTTTAAGATTATCTGAGTCGACCTGGTTGGCAAGTTGGTATAGCACTGGCCTTCTATGCCCAAGGTTGCGGGTTCGATCCCGGGCCAGGTCGATGGCATTTAAGTGTGCTTAAATGCGACAGGCTCATGTCAGTAGATTTACTGGCATGTAAAAGAACTCCTGCGGGACAAAATTCCGGCACATCCGGCGACGCTAATATAACCTCTGCAGTTGCGAGCGTCGTTAAATAAAACATAACATTAACATTAAGATTATCTGTCAGAAAAATTGTCAGCGATGACGTAGGTATCTCGGTCGGCTCTCTCTTTATTTAAAACTTCCTTTCTTTCAATGTTATTTCTTCTCAAAAAAGGACACTTTAACAATGAATTAACTACACCAGCATTATTTCTGGCATTTGTTTCTGTTTATATTTTCCCGAAATATATAACAACATTGGCCCTGATTCACTACTGCACTACGAAGTACAATAGTACAACACCCTCACTTAAGTCATAAACTAAGACATAAGAGGAGAGAATAGTGTGGGTCTCTGCCTGCCAAAGAGCTGAAACGTTTGTTATTTATGGCCTATTTAGGAAGACAAGTCACCCTATTCCCACCCCACTCTATCCTTGAGGCCGGCCCATGGTTGGGAGGAGTGAAACCTGACCAGGCCAGACGAATTGTGCCTCAGTTGCAACGTTTTAAGCGCAACCTCAAAAGCCCGCGAAGACACACGAAAATTCAGAAGCAGACCCGGCACGAGCGATCCTGGCCTCATGAACAAATTTTACTGCAAAACAGCTGAAACCAATCGTACTCCTTTTGATTTTGCTGAGGGTGAATCAGAATTGGTTTCGGGTTTTAATGTTGAATATAGAAGAGGTGGTTTTGCATTAATTTTTTTAGCTGAATATGCCAATATTTTATTTATGAGAATATTATTTTGTATTATTTTTTTGGGTAGTGATATTAATTCTATCTATATACATCACAAGTCAGACCCGGCACGAGAGATCCTGGCCTCAGGAACAAATTTTACTGCAAAACAGGTCTATCTCCATCACAAAGTTTTCAAATGCTTCTACAGCGATATATGCTTCATTAAATAACTAATATATTACATAAAAACAAAATTTGATTTTCGTTAAGCCAAGTGACTGAGGCCCGGCTTCACTTGCCTCAGTCAATCAGCCGCCACTGCTTGATGGACTTCGTTCTGTATAGTGTTTGATGTGCTCTTAAACACTGTTGCTCTTTCCAAATGTTCCTTAAGAGTGCGTCTAATTCAGAACTAAAATTGATGACGCCAGAAAAATACTAGCGTTTAAAGATGAGTTTCCGCCATCGTGACCTCTTAAAGGCAACAAAACCGCACGCACATATCTGCTCTTGGTAACTTTATCATTGTGAAGTGCAACAATCCAATTGTGTCTGTATGTCTGTTTGACCCAACACTGCTAATTTAACATTATTGTTGAGTGTGCAGCTGAAGAATCGTGTTTTTATTTCTTTCATTCATGTGCTTCAAATCAATCATACCTACAGAACGATAATCAAAATTATTTAGTTACTACGCACAGTCCTAAATTCAAACAGAAAAATAAATACAATTCATAACACGTAGCCTACTTGTTTTTGTCAATGAATGTTCGCCGCCGAACAATAGGCAAGGAAAACAAAATACAGCGTCTTTTATATTGCAGCCACATATTGTATTTTTTAAGTCCGAATGTTGAATTTTCTTGTCACTTCTCTATTACTGTTCTTCGTCACTTATAATTTTAATTCCTGTGTACGTCTGCCCATCTTCTTTATTTTTATCTTTTCGTGTAAAGTTCTTACAGAAAATTACATATATAAAAGATTTTGCACACTATTCATTGCAATATTTATGACAGAACGGGCCAACAGCGACTGCAGAACACATCTGAAAGTGCTCCTAACCCCGCCTACGCACACTGTACTGGCTCCCTACCATGCTCCAAAGCCTGTCAGTGAAACTCTACTACTGCGCATGCTCGAATGGAACAGTGTGCCGCAAGTGTCGAGTGGTAAACCAAAGTCCCAGGCGTCAACAAGAGCAGTACACGTACAGCGTTATTTTTACATAGTACCGTATTATAATAAAGAATTATGTCGCTCACATAGTCTACTGCAGCTCATTGATATAAATTTAAAAACATGTTATTTGAAGAGGTGGTGCACTGCTCCTGTGCTCCTTAAGAGAAATCGCCACTGGCTGCAATTAAAAACAGCACACGAACGAACCATAGCTATTCAGCTCAACCAAACAAATGGCCGCTCGTCGGCTGTTCAATTTGGGAGCATAACACTAGCGCCAGTGAGCGGTCTAGCGGTTATAGGAGGTCCTGTTCCATCTGCGGTGTCGCCATTTTGACAATCGCTACAATCTATGAAAAGAAACCGTGTCTACCGACAGGATTCGAAACTTGTTGAGTTTTCCTTTCATATAAACGTTATCGTAAGGTTCTATCATGACCAATATTTGTTATGGTTCTATCTTCAACCGTTCACCAGTCACATACAATTGAAATTAGGTACATTCGAGCGGTCCATTCTGTATTTTAGACGGTCCGTCAAAATGAAATATGAAACTCACGGTGTTTGTGACACTCAAAAGGCTGAGATCCACTGGTCTAGTAACAGAGTACAGAACTGCTATGAGATGGAGACAGGAATTCATTAATAATTATTATATAAGTTAAGTTGAATGTGTAAGCTCATACCATTACTGTAGAGAGAGTGGAGGAGGAGGCGAGGACGGTTGGTCCTCCCCTTGGGAGGATTGTTCGGGAATTTCATGCATTCTAGAATAGCTCTTCTCGGGTTCTCAGCCAGGTGAGTTGGAGATTTGCTTCCAAGCTTTCGACGGCTAGCTCTGCCATCTTTTTCAGGGAATGAAGGGTTATTCTACATCAAACGCCGGGAAAGCCTCAAGTCATTCCTGCATTCTCTTCAGCTTCCCCCCCCCCTCCACAACGGTGTTGGGCCGTGGAAGAATTTCCGCTGGCTCTGTTGGACTCTCCAACTCCTCGCATTTTGTATAGTCAGTGACTTCTATTACTTCTTCCGATGGTGACTTTTCCTCCTTCAGTTTCATAATTTTCTTGCTTTTCTTGAGCAGTACGTTGCTTATAGAGGCCTTCTGTTCTTCTTCCTCTGGATCTTGTTCAGGAGTGAAAGAGTTGCCGCTGTAGTTCTTATAGCAGTAAGCGGCTCCCGCCAAGCCCGCTACCCCTATGATTTTCATGCCATTGACGAGGAGTCTTTCAGATCTAATAGACTCTCTCGGTCTAGGGTGTTCCTTGAGTTGCTGTAGCAAACCTCTAATGCGTCGAAACATTTTGGTGGGTTTAATTCAAAAGGCATGTAACACAGCAACGGCATTGCTATTGTTATGTCTTTTCTCTCTCTCCATAGAGAATGAATCTTGAACTCTTCTATTCCTTCGTACCTGTCGTCTCGCTTCACTTACCTTTCTTTCCACCATAATCTGAACACACGCTCTCGTCATGAAACAACACTAACAATACCATCCCATCGCACCTCCTCATACTCATCTTCTTTCACAATAGCCCTGCCAAGACTCTGGAATTCGCTACCTATTAGCATCAGGGACTGTCGAAATAAAATTGAATTCAAATGAAAACTTACTAGGCACTTGGTCAGTAATTGATTTCTTGTAAATAGTTTCTTTAATCTATCACAAAATATTTCAATATTCCGTAATTTCATCACTATACAATTTTGTTATTCTAGATTTAATTTGTAATTCAGTAAATATAAAATATTCTTTGTTTCTCTATGATAAATTATCTAACTTTAATTATTCAGGTAATCTTTTCGTACTTTGATTGTATTGTAATTGTAAAGTTAATACTAATTGTAATGTTATTTGTAATTGTAATTTTAAATTTAATACTAATTGTAATTTTATTGTTCATATTGTAGTTGGAATCTCCTGGTAGAGGGGCAGAGAAGGCCTGACGGCTTTATCTCTACCAGGTTAAATAAATAAATACTAAAAAAAATGACTATAGAGATTTCGGTTTTTGTTTCCCTAGATGCCATTCATGTAGATGTAAACCCTTCCTTTTTTTATAATATTCATATTAGTGTTTATATAGTCCTATGGTCGGCCTGGGTAGCGTAGTCGGTGTAGCGCTGGCCTTCTATGCTCGAGGTTGCGGGTTCAATCCCGGCCCAGTCGATGGCAATTGTGTGTTTAAATGCGACAGGCTCATGTCAATAATTTACTGGCATGTAAAAGAACTCCAGCGGGACAAAATTCCGGACAACAGCGACGCTGATATAACCTCTGCAGTTGCGAGCGTCGTTAAATAAACCATAATATTTTTATAGGCCTATGTTTTGTCTGTGTTGTAGGCATCATAAAACTTGAATGTTATGAATCCATTAATATATTATAACGTGCAACGGCTTCGATTCCAAGAGTAGGCCTTCATATTAATGAGCAGTTTATTACTTCGCAAAGCTGACTTGTTAAATTCAATTGATATTGATTTGTTTTATATTTATTTATCCCTTAATTTATTAATAAGTCATTCATTCAACATTTTCATATTCATTCAATCATTTATTTACTGATTTATATATACATTCATTTATATACCTATTCATTTATATATATATATATATATTGTATTTATTCATTTGTGTGTTTATTTGTTCATTTATGTATTTATTCATTTGTGTTTATTTGTTCATTTATGTATTTATTCATTTATGTGTTTATTTGTTCATTTAGGTATTTATTCACTCATTTATATATTTGTTCGTCCATTTTGATGTTTATTCGTCGATTTATATATTTATTCAGACATTTAAATATTTATTAAGAAGTTTATATATTTACTTATAAATTTATATATATTTCATCATTAATTTATATATTTAATCGTATTTTTATATTTACTCTTACATTTAGCCTATATACTCGAATTTATTCATCCATTTATGTATTTATTCATCCATTTATATATCTATTCATCCATTTTTTTACTTATTCACCCACTTTTATTTTATTTCTTCCAATTATAAATTTATTCTTCCACATATACATTTATATACTCATTTATTCATTCAGTGTTATATTTTTCATTCATTTTCACATTTATACTTTCATTTTTACATTATTCATTCATGTGGACATTTATTCCTTCATGTATATACTGTATTTCTTCACCCAGGGTTTTTCCGGGGTTTTCCCTGAAGCAATTGAAGCAGAATTGCTGGGTAACTTTTGGCGTTGGATTCATTTCGCCATCATTTATCCACATACAGCATAATAATAATAATAATAATAATAATAATAATAATAATCATCATCATCATAATCATCATCGATACCATAGCCCGGATTAAGTTCACGGTGCGGAGTGCTGTACTTATACAAGAGCGCGGCCTTTCTGCTACCCAAACCATTCACAGAATAGGATTGGTAAGCACAATAAGACTCAGGCTGCAGTGTAAGCCTTCGGGTCTCTCCTCCGTACAAGAGGAAAAAAGAAGAATCATTCAGAATTTCCAGTGAATTTAAATTAAATAGCTTACACATTCATCGTTACTCCGATATGAAAACAAAGCAATTTTTTTTTATGTCTGTATATTGAATTTCAACTAAACAAAAGCTGCTGAAATTAGATCTCCTCAGTTTCACGTACTTTTTCAAGTACAAAGAATTGAAAGCAGGAGTCGTTACACACTGCCAACCGTAACTGTTCACAAAGCTCTCTGCCCTTTATAGGGGTATACTACATCTTGATTTCACAGTTTTCATTCGTGAGAACAACTGTTCACAGATACAGTATACAGCGTGATTCATGAGGATTTACCGTCACTTACGGAGCTTATTTCCGAAGACATTCTGAGCAAAAAATGTCATATAAACATTTGTCCTAATCTCAATATTTTCAAAATTACACAAGAAGTTGTTTGTAAAAATACCTTTTTTCTTTAGTTTTAAAGGTAAGAGAATATTACAAATAGAGAATGAACTATTCAGAAATATTATTATTTAATTGTCTAGTGTTCTGAACTTAAAAATGTGTTCTCAGTTGTTTTGCATAAATTTTGTTTTTCAATTTTTAACTAAAAATGACATTATTCTTACGCACTTATCACAAAAATTGTTACAAATCATACGTCTTTAGGAACTCAATTCTTTACAGTTTAATTATGCATCTTAATCTACAGTCTTGAAGAATTTACAAGACTGGTGTGATTTCTAACAATTGTTGTGAGAAATGCGTAAGAAAAATGTAATTTTGTAGTTAAAAATGGAAAAAAAAATTGTATACAAAGCAACTATGGAATTCACAACACGCTTTTAGCTTCAGAATATTAGCTAATTAAAGAAATGATACTCCTGAATAGTTCATTCTTTATCAGTAATATTCATTCACCCTTAAAACTCAAGAATAATGGTATTTTACAAACAACTTCAAATTAGTATAACTTTGAAAATATTGAGATTAGGATAAATGTTTATATGACAACTTTTGTTCAGAATGTCTTCGGAAATAAGCCTCGTAAGGGACGATAAATCCTCGCGAATCACCATGTATGTCAGCCCTGGGCATAAGAGGGGAAGTAAAAGGGATGGAGAAATCCCCGCCCATGTCCTTTTCGCTTACACCGCCTTATAAACAAACACAGAGTAAGGCTCTGTGCATCAGTGGTGAACTTTAGGTGACCAGTGAGAGCCGAAAGTTCGTAAAAGCTTGATATTATCCGTCCGCTCGTACAGCACCAAAACATAACTGTTTCAGCTGGGGAAGATGGAGAGGGGAGTTAAGGGATGGTCTACAGTAACTCAATCGAGTTGATAACGCCCAGATCTGGTAAATGTAGTTACATACATGGCTTCCACAAAGTTGGCGAAAGATTTAATCTTTTTGTATTATATTATAAAGCATTTTATATTTTATAATTTCAAGGAAAAATTGTTCCGGGGCCGGGTATCGATCCCGGGACCCTTCGCTTAGCGAGTGAACGCTCTACCGACTGAGCTACCCCAGGAACTATACACGACACCGTCACAATTTTTCCTTTTATACCCACACAACTCACATGAGCTGACAAGATGCCAGAACTCAACTGTGAGTGCACACAAATACTGTGTGACCTGCTTTACAGGGAGCTACTACCTGAAAGCCAGATTTGCATTTTATATTGTCACCAGCACTGCAGAAAAATTCTTCTTCCCACTTTAAATTAAATCTCTCTTTCTCTCTTTTTTTTTTTTTTGTTTTAAGCAAAGAGTTATATAATATAGAGAGGCTACAACGCCTTCTAGTTGAAGACAACTGAACATTAGTCCGCCATGTTCTGTTTGGTCAAAACAAAGGGGTGTAGCTCGAATATTGTAGGAAATGATAGTGATCATGTTAGTATTATTGTAAATTGAGTTACATATTATTAATCCAATAATTATTTAGAAAAATTCATTTCAAAATGGAATTAACACAGGGACTTTTTGAAAACTGCAATTATTAAAACTACAAATAACCTCTTAGCATACAACATAAAAATTAAAGAATGACACTAATAGAAAGTTACTCATAATCATAACTCGCCAAATTTATTGAAACGATAAGATACTTACGGTTGACATTGTTATCAGAAACAACAGGAGCCACAACTAGCTACACTTCTTTTCGCGTGATGGAGACATCGTGTAGTCTAATATAATTTGAAACAAATATTGATCTCACACATGTCTCGCAACTAGGCAGAGGCTTTTGCTGAATAAAACTGTTCTTACATTTGACACAATAATGACAAATTGTGTGTGATGCAAGTGCTGACTTTCCTCTTTGTTAACAAAAAGAGCTCTACGCATTAATAAAAAGAAAATTGGAGTAGGCCCTATAAACACAATAAATACTAAACTCTTGATGATACAAACTTATTAAATATATATTTCGCTTATGCTCAGTCCGTTTTATCTTATAATTCCCTGGGGCAATGCAACCTGTATTGAGAGGGTTTAATTATCCAGAAACGAATATTGAGATTTACGGTACATTTAATTTAAATCCAAGGGAATGAGACATTTTTAGAAATCCATTCCTACTTTATTTATTTATAAATCAGCTTTTTACAAAAACAATAGCGAAATGTTGAAATTAAATATTGATGTATCCGAAAAATATAATAATAATAATAATAATAATAATAATTATTATTATTATTATTATTATTGTTTATTTATTTATTTATTTTATCTGGCAGAGTTAAGGCCTGCTCTTCCACTGACCTAAGTCAAACACATAAGTAATAATAATAATAATAATAATAATAATAATAATAATAATAATAATAATAGATATGTTGTGAAATATTATTATTGAAACTGTATCATACAAGAATATGAAATAAAGTATTCAATGAAAACTACGGGACACCTGATTATTCAAAGTCTTCCGTAGTATTAAGGTAAGCGTTCACTACATCGTATCGCACGCACTGTCTGTGATGGTGGTTCGCCTTCCACTGTGCTTCTCGTCATGCACATTTTGGCATCCTGCTGAAAATTGTCTACAGCAGCAATGCACCATCTGCTTGCTCATGACGTTAGGACCATAGATCTGGCACATCTGACGATAAATTTCAATCGGTGCTATGCCCTGTGCACTCAAAAACTTTATCACTGACTGCAATTAGCACGCGGCAGGAGCTGGAATAGGAGCGTCCATCTTCAACCAATGCAACAAAGCTACTGAGAGCACTCAGGATGTTCTGCTAGCGCATGCGCCATGCCAGGACAATACTCCATCACGTACACGCAGTCGCTTCGCGCAACATATGGTTTGCTAGCTGTGGGAAGAGTGGGAAAGTTACTTTATGGACGCGCCTTGTACTAACATAAGAATACCGTAATGATAAATTTCCTGTATTCGCAATAAAAACAGTATGTGTTGTTGTTTAGTCAACAGGTTTGAAATTATAAGTGACACCAATAAGGCATCACTCATGGGGAAACTAAGCCAGGAGATAACGGGGTAGGGTGGCCAGTTCCTTCCCCTCCCCTCCAAAGAACAGTATATGTTATATAAATTTGCTTCGTCCAACTATAAAGGCAGCTGAAATTAACAACTCTCTATATCTTATTTCCATTGTACAAAACCTGCAGAAAAATTTTATTTTATCCTAGCAGAGAGAATATCATCGAAATGATAGCCGTCCAAATCTTGGATTTAAAATATCGGCATCCTAATCAATTCAAATGAACAAAAAAGAAAATGTAAATTAATGTTAAAAAAATACATAATGAAATTTTAAAAAAGAATATTTTGCGCAAGATTTGGTAGCTATCAAAACGATAAAAATTTATTGAAAATAAATAATATACATTGAATATTATAAAGATGAATAGAGATGGTGATTGATGATGTTCAATGAAGATTTTAAAATGGTTGATGCAATTGTCTGAAGAATCTTATCAGGAACCTTTAATTTTCTGAGGATCTCCAATGTAAATTTGGGAATTGTTCCTCAAGCACCAAACATAAGTCCAATGACATTCCAATCTTGAATATTACATTTATGACTGAGATCATCACAGCATGGAAGGTAAATAGCATGTTTCTCTTCATGTACAGTACCTGCTTTGGTAGCTAAATACATAAATGTATGTCAAATATATAAAAATGAGAATCTGTTTTACTATTAGCATCAAACAATGCTTGAGAAAACAATACTAAGAATAAACTCTATTTCATGCAATAGTAAATGCAGACTTTTGTAAAAAAACAGTAGTTTGGAAGAATATACATTTGTCACTTCTTCCTATTATTAATAACATTTAGTATCTAGTATATCAAACTGAATAATTACTGGTACCGGTACTGTTAAGAGATAACGATTTAAGAATATATTTTCGCAAGTCTTCTGTCAATGGCACAGAGAGAATTATGTAACAGACTTGTCTACTAGCTTAATTTTAAGCGGTACTATTGATGTTCATAAAATATTCTAACGCAACGTGAATTATAAGAATTACTACGTGAAACTGCACTTTTCAGGTGAAGAACAGACATAGTCACCTGCAAGATAATTTGATTTTACTGAGAAATGAAATCAGTCAAATAAGCAAGTAGTGATAATAAGTTTCTAGAGCAGTGGTCATCAAAATATTGCATGCTCGGGCTAGCGTCTCTTACCAGCGAACAAGACACAGTCCTAGCATGCAATCGTCGCTGCTGGTGGGTATGCTATCTCTCTATCCCTTGTGCATAATGGAGCAGAGTTCCTTACCCTCTATGCACTCTACCCATTTCAGCAAGTGCTGACGACCACTGTTTTAGGGCATTAACACATGGACTTCTTTCGGTTTCATCCAAAAGTTTGAGAAATGTCTGGAAATGGAAGGTGATCACTTTGAGCATTACATTTAAATTTGGTAAGTAGACCTTATGTCATACTTCATTTATGCATTATTTATTCATTTCGTATATTCTTTTATTATTCATTAATTTAATTAATTATCCATTATTTTATTTATTACTTTAACAGGATATTCTATATAATATTATATGGAACAACCAGTGACAAAACCAGATGGGTAACGGCAGACTACTTCTCGTTGAATCTCTGTACATTATCCATACATTTTCATAATGGTACTGGTATTGGTACCGGTACTGTACATTATCCATACATTTTTCTTTAACATGTTTTGCTACGATCATAACAAATATTGGTTCTGGTTTTAATTAGGAAAGAATCATATTAAACAACAAGTATAACAGCTAATGTCACAACACAAAAGAGTTTTAAGAGAAAGTCCTCACATTATTAATTACAGTTTGCCTATTTCATTTTGCAATAAATGTTCATAAATAGCTGTAGATTCATTCCTTACTTTACATTTGTTTCAATATTTGAATAGAAACAAAACGTTCTTCTTCTCCCTGTTAACTACATGATTAGTGAGTCCATTAATTGTGATGTTCGGATTGACCCATGATGGTAGCCGGGGACTGAGTGAATCAAAGAACCAATCCTTTAAAAGATGACAATGATAAATTTTAAGGTTTAGTATGTTATGCTCTAACACATATTTCTTTTGCGAGAAGCTATGAATTCACTGAACTATGATTCAACTCATTTCAAGATTATAATGAATATTTAAGGAAAAACTATAAAGTGCATGAAATATTTGCTTCTAAAACCAATTTTTACCTTTCACATGCAATCAAATCTGAAATAGAGAGCACTAAGCCTCTTTAGAGGATTGATATTAACTCAATTTGTAATTTTTATGGCAATTTCTAAGAAATGACATGTAAAATACAAGTTGAAGCATGTAACAATTTGTTTTACTATCACTGTAAGAAAATATCCTCGAACGAAATTTATTAGAAGATGTTAAAAACCTATCTGAATGCTGAAATGGCTTGGTACGAAAACAATAAATTCATGTCTTCTGACAGTAATGTTTGTTTATATATGTATACACACATACTTACATTAATCTTAAGATCCATATTGACTTAAAAGCTAAGAGCAAATAAAACTAAATTACAACAGCTTTTACAAAGATCTGTGTTAGAAAATTTCACGGTAAAATCCTATATGATGTAGCCATGTCAACAGAATGACGAACAACAGGCTGGTAAAGAATAATGTTAGGGAAACTTACCCTGCAGGAAGAAGTTTTACAAAAAGATTCTTAGGATGTTTAATTCAATTTCACAGACCTGTGATGAAGATGGTATTTTATGGTTATATAATAATGATCTCAGAGTTAGAAACAGTTTATCGGTACTACAATTCTAGGGATGCAGATGCAACCATATTATTATGTACTCTTGCTATGCTTTGTCCTGAGTTATAATAATAAATTGTTTTTCACTTCAAGCTTTTCTTAATACTGAGTCTGGTGTACATACACTGTACATTAAGGTAAGTTTACAATCCTGCACCAAGACATTCCAATTCATTCAAGAAGTAATCGATATCATGATGAGTAACTCCTGAATTCTGCACAACAAATCTAAAAAAATTTGGATGGTTCTGCAATGGTTGATAACTTATCATCATACTACCCTTGCGCATCATCAGCTCCTTAATATGTGGTGCCACCTGTAAAGCAAAATTTTCTCCATATTAATTCCGATTCATAACCTAAATATGCGTAATTAATTTTTATAGTCTACTCTACAGTTTTGTAAAACATGAAGGAATAATTTGAAAGAAATTTAAAGGTATCACACTTCATTAGGTTTGTTCCAACATGGTTTGGAATCGATTCTGAACTGCCTGCTCATATGCAATAGCCCAATATGTGTTCTAACAAGACTAGAACTGATTCCAAACCGATACTGAACTCCGAGTCCCCTGTTTCAACATGCTTTAGAACTCGTTCAGGACGAGTGAAATTGGTTCTCAATTAAGAGCAGAACTGATGATTCTGAACTACTGACGCATGCACACATGGTTTAATCTGAAGTTATGATTAAAATGCTTCGAGATTAGGCAGGTTGAAATAAAAAATATTCGATCATGAGTGATTTGAAAGGTGATAGTGATATATTTTATGACGAATTAAGTTCGGAAGATGAATGTAATTTTAATTTGAGAAGAAACTCCGAAGGCCTTCAAAGAACAGTTCAAGAAATGTTCCAACAATGTAAAATCCCAAACTAGTTCTGACACCGTACACAACTGGTGCATGCATCGAAAGAAGTTCGGTATTAGTTTGGAACGCGTTCTGAATTGCTTGCTGGAACAAACCTTTAGTTTACAAGTTTTGTTGGTTGCACTTGTAATAATCCTTGGAAATTATTAATAATTTGGAACTTGATGAGAATTTTCATGTCAACAGAAACTACTTTAATGACATGTTTTATAATCTCACATATTTTTTAAACATTACATTAGGTATGTTCAGATTTCTAGAGGTGAACTACTAATTACACCAATTAAAATAATGAAGAATGCTGAAACAACTTTGTGTATTTTATTCAACAAAAATCTCTTTAAAAACTGATATACTGTACATACCATATAGATCCTGTCAATTATAATTTAAGTAGTGCAAGGCTCCAATTTTCTTTTTTGAGAAGTAAACGAGTACTTAGGTGACAATCTGTCCCGATTTTTCCGAGACAATCCTGAATTTAGACCCTGTCTCGAATTTTTTTGAAGACATTTCGGGATGTCAATCTGTCCCGGATTTTGCCAAAGATTTCATAATTTATCCCGATTTAGATTTTTCTACATTTGTAGTAATGTGATGTGTAGGGATGTGAATTATATAGTTGGCAATATAGTCAATTGCCACTACTGCTCATTCAGATTCTGATTCACATCGATAAAAAAAAAAAGAGGACACCAAGCTTCAAAAAGGATGATACTGTTCGAAAAAAAGGACAGAAAATATATACTAGATTTAGGCTTGGGCCTATATTATACTTTAAATTACGTCAATATCTGTTTTATTACAAAATATTTACAGTACAGATTTAGGCTTACATTATGCTGAAAAGTATGTTAATATCTATTTTATTACAAAATAATTACGAAAAAACTTAGTGATAATGATTTTACAGTTAGCTACATACGAAAGTCAAGGGAACTATTATTATTATTAAAGAGAACAGAGAATATCTACCAGTATTTATATTCACACCTCGATCTCTCGATTTATTAGCTACCTGTGAGCAACGCCCATAACAAGGAGGAGCAAGGAGAGTTATGATCACTGGAAAACAATATATTCCGTCGATGCTGCAGCCACCTACAGGAAAATTACTTGAAAAAGGCGTCAAATCAAATAATTTCGAAATATCAGGCATACAAGTTACGAAAAGGAGGACATTTCTTGATTTTTAAAAAATCCGCCCGGACAAAGGCCTAAAAAGGAGGACATGTCCGGACAAAAGAGGACGTCTGGTCATCGTATTCATTCGCTTCTAAATTGACTTGAATATGTGTGGTAGCCATTGAGAGGAGCAGGCAGTGCCAGTATTTCAACGCACTGTGATTGGGCTAGGAGCAGTGGTGGTGCGTCAATAAGAGCACAAGAGCACGTGAACACCTTGTTTCCATTAATGCACGACTAGTTTTATTATTTAATACCATATTGACGTAGTGGGGATGTATAATATCAGAATCGAGTATTTTAAACTTCCCACATCTTGCAATAAACCTCTTATGTAAACTTGGCAACATCTGTTCACGTACAAGCCATGCTCTTTTCAAGAAGGTTACAGGAATTTCACGCATGCGCGGGAGAAAAGTGTCTTTCACTGGCCGCACAAAGCATTAAGTAAACAGTGAATCTATCCTACATATGTCAGGTGCATCGATGCCTATAGTTCACGTGCTATATCTCGAGGACGAAATTTAATAGTCTGTATTTTAGCCTATAGGTGTCAGCATCTCACTGTCGGAACGTTTACTTTGTGTGGATGTGTGTACAGTGCTGCTACGAGAGAGTAGTTTGTAAATTACTATACTTTAGTGTCAGCATAATAGCATAGTTTGGTTTTCAAACACGTGCTGGTTGAATGTGATGGTGGTATGAATTTAAATATCTGTATGGTGGTGTATATTATTTAAGAATAATATTTATTGGCATCTATTTATAGTAATCAATCAATGCGAATGGGATTACAGTACTGGTATAGGCTACAGTGTATCCGTGTGTTGTGAACCAAAATATATTACTGAACACACGCTTTTGTAAATAACGGCACTGTGATATATATTAATTTTTAACAAACGTAAACAATGAACTCTGTTCAAGTAATTTTGAACATAAAGAACTGGGTAAACTGGCTTACCAGGAAAAATTGGAAATAAAAAGACTGGGTTTCATTATTATTATTATTATTATTATTATTATTATTATTATTATTATTATTACATGTTGTGTTGAATTTATATACGGTTTTTTCGGTAGTGAAATATTGGGATCATGACATTTCATATTAGGCTAAATGTACGATTTCAAACTCTCTTCGATTTTGGAACACAAAATTGTGAACACACACAATATTTTATCACGAGCCACCACTGGCTAGGAGAGATATTATGAGCCATGATACTCGCTAAGTGACTAAAATTTCCATTTTGTATGGTATATTAATGTTACGCTACAAGCTTACATTTTCATATGACTCGTTCAACAACAAGTACTCTCCTTCTAACAAGCTGCCATCACAGTCTAATACTTACAGTCGCGCAACTTCAACACTTTTTTTGCCAACATTCGCGACACTAACGCCCAAGCGGCAGGCAAGGCACTGGTAATAGGGTTGATACAATCTCGTTCAGCCAGCACGTGCTTTAAAGGGATGCGAGATGTTATAAACGTTTTAATCATGCGTCGGAACAAAGGCAATGTGTGCAATGACGAAAATTGCAGTAACAAGTTTAAATCTCCGAATTTGTCGTTTTTCAGATTCCCTAAAGACCAAGAGAAAATCATAAATCAGTCATAACCAATAATCCACGTTGTAGGTAGCCTACATATTGTGTTCTATAAAACATTTATTAGTTATCAGTTACCTATTTGTATGTCAAAGTAGATACCTGTTACAGTATATTATTTTTTTTGCAGAGATCATATGTGTAAATGTGTAACCATTCCGATTTTGGATAATGTATCTAGAGTTTTTAATGCAAGTAATTTCATAATTTTTGTATTTGTGTTTATTTCTTTATATTTTTCAGAAGTTGAATGTTATATTGCATTCAAGTAGGGATCATGGTGTTAATTTTTCAAGAATTCATGGAGTATTGTAATCCTTTTGCGAAATATTCACTTCTTGAATAAATCCGGACTGTGTCGATAAAATTTCTGATGAGTTGCTGTAGATTCATGTGGCAGACGTATTAAGTTCTCAAGAAATAAAAGAGCCTTTTTAAATTTAATATAAAAAGCAATCTTTTCTGTAATAATTTGCATGACTGTTAACTGTTATTGGTGTTGATTTTACATTCCCAGTGATTATTTGAGCCGTTCAGAGCAGAAATGGTGTAAGTCAAAATTAGGTAATGAGGATTAAAGTAAAAATTCTGTAAAATACAGCGCAAAGTAGCAATTAATATATCCTTCGTGCTATTCAGTGACTACTAATAGTTTAAATAAATTCAATATTAACTGCTACTTTGCGCTGTATTTTACAGAATGTTTACTTTAACCCTCATTACCCATTTTTGACTTACACCACTTCTGCTCTGAAAATAAAATTAGGCCTACATTTTCGGAGTTAATATTGAAGTTACAATTTTTTGAACAAAATTGTGTGTTCATTTATTTGTTTTCACCTACGTCATATTAACAGTAAGTGCATGTAAATTATGTATTATATAGGCAAGTTAAGTTAAAATTAAGCTTATGTGTGAAAACTGGAAATGTAATGTAAAATGCGGTAAACTTGCCATAAAAATTTACACCATAATATCAGCACTATTTGTGACTCAAAATAATAAAGGAAATACCGGTTCTTAAGAAATGGAAAAATAATGAACTTCATAAATCAATGCCATATTAAGGTTTAAATCCTCCTCCTTTTTATTTTCAAGTTTACCTCAGCGACCGAGTTTACGCCAATTTGTGGTATGGAAAATAGTTAATTTCTCAGGAAATAGGGAGAGGAGTTCACCACGAGTACGAGATATGGCCTACAATTTTGAAGCTACTAATTTTGACTCTTCTCACAGTAAATATAGAGTTCCAATGATTCATAAATATATTTAGGAATTAATTGAATTAACCGTCCACGTACGAACAATTATATTATTTCGAAGCATTATACGTGATCAGGGCCAAGATTCAGTTGTAAGGAGCAGAAAGAATTACGTTTATTCCCAGCTTCTGAAACTTGTAGATTAACTGCGTGTGAAATTCTTCTAGGATTCTAAAGTAAAATTAATAAGAACATATACACTTACTGTATAGCATAAAAATATAAAATAAATTACGCAAAACCCGTTTTCTGATGTGTTATCATAATGTCGTGTGCACACTGTTAACTTGCCTGCCACTAGAGGGCTACTGTCGCGCCAGCTGTCAAATGTTGGCATATTTTATACGTATGAGTTGCGTGACTGTAAGTATTAGACTGTGCTGCCATTCTATGAAGACATCACCAATTACAGTAACAAAGTAGAGACATCAACAAAAAGCAGTGAAGTCCCCTATAGTCTCAAGAAAGCTGAAGGAAACACAACCAGGAACTGGAAAACACGCAATTGACAAAGCTTCAGCCATCCTTAAAAAGGTACAACTAGATCCCGCTCTGACAGAATAGAAAACTATATACAATCATCACTCATCTCCAGAGACAAATGACAGCCAAACCTTGGTTTGATGCTGAGTGCTACAAACAAAGAAAAGAAACGATTAAACTCCTGCACAGAGTACGAACAGACAACTGTATGTAGAAAAAAGAAAAACATAAGAAACTGCTGACGACCAAGGAAGCTAATCTTATCGAAGAACAAAGAAAGTCCCACGCTCAAGAGGTGCTAACAGATTCCTTTCGTGTCCTTAGAAGGAAGTCAACCAGCACTGTCACAGAGATCCCAATGGAATCCTGGGAAAAACACTTCTACCTCCTCAAAAGAGGTAACCCAATCATTGCATACTAAATCAAAGAGCCAGAGTCATACGATAGAGAACTGATAAGCATAGCAGAAGTAAGAGCAGCCATCCTTAAGGCGAAAGACAAGATAGAATTTGTAATGAAAGTCCCAAGCACACAGCAGGTCAACTGACTCCCTTCTGGAACAGTCTATTCAACACATGCAATAGATTTTAATGTGTATAATATGTGTATATTTTCGTGTTCTTATGTTATTGTATTCATGTATTGAAATGTGTTGTTTTTATCACGATTCTGTTTATTTTTATTGTCTATTTCTATTTTTCACTATTCATTTACTATCCCACTTTGCAAGGCCCTGATTTTGGTACTTGAAAATCTGATCACCTTACACATAGAACCATGAATTTCAGTAAAACCTCTCTCCATCGTTTTTGAGGGAACTGGGATGAAAAACAATATGTAAACTATATTTATGAAAAACATTAGAATGCATAAAATTATTGGAAGGTAGATGGAATGTGGTTTGGAAAAAAACGTTACTACAGTATCTATATTATAGGTATCCTACAAGCTCGGACTCCTCGCGACGCGCATGCTATAACCTCTTAACCCCTCCCCTCCCCGTGCAGTAGGCGTGAGAGCATGCTGGGAATGGGAACATACGTCATCTGCGCAAGACAGTCACACCCGCTGGTTTCTGCGCATTGAGTTTTCATTGTCGGATGCCTATAGTTTCTACTTTCTTTTCCGAACTATAGTCTCTGATGGATGTGTGTTTCATTTTAAATGTGCATTTCAAAACAGTGCCTTTTTTAACTTCCTCGTTAGTGTTGTGTACAGTACAAAGAAAGACCTCAAATGCAGTGTAAGTAAACTTCCACAAAATCACAGTGGTTCAGATTTAAGTCTGTTATCTCCGTTTTCTTCAATGCTACTAATTCATCTCGTTCATTGTATAAGCCATCAACCCTCGAAACCTCGCAGGTGAGGGATAAAACGAGGAAAATAACAACTAATGCGAATATTATTAGTAATATTTATCTGGATGGTGAAAAGTGAACATAATGTGAGACGATATTGAACATAGAAAGTAAGTAAAAAGGAATTCAAATGAGCAGAACAATGACAACTTGAGTTTTTGGGTATAACAGAATAATTTGCCATATAATTAGTAGAGTCCGGAATTTTAGGTGGTAAAAGTTAAGAATGACACTGAGTGTAGATGAATAGATGTATTGCCCATGTGGTTTTAAATCTAGTTCATAGGAGTCCGATATGTAATAATAAACAGCAGAGTCACAAGGACTGAGTAATGAATCTTGTAAACTGTGCGCTAATTTATAAGTGGTAGTTAGGAGGATTACAGACCTTTAACGGTACCAAAAGGAAAATACTGAATATCAAGAATGACGTGTCAAAGAAGTGGGGGCATGGCTTCTATTTTATAAACTATACCGAAGTACAATATTAACTTTTAGCACCTAAAATTCCGGGCTCTAATAATTAAACACTAGATTTATATGTACTAAAAGCTAAAGCTGCCACCAAGTGCACTACAGTCGAAGTGGTACTGGTATCTGTTGGAAAGGTTTTTAGGCCTGGAACACGAACTCCGAAATCTGTCAATACAGAAATGAGACATGTAGGCTGGAGAATGCATCCTGTACACTGTGCTCTGATGTGTGACAGATAAGGACAGTAACAGTATCAAAATAAATACTGACAATATTTCTTAAGAGTTTTTAACCACCACTTACATGTAAGTTGAGGCACCATGCCATAAAGTTAATGTTATTTAGACCTACTTATAGAAATAGCGTAGCAGTATGCAAGCTTGAAATTAACAAATCACAACTACTCCTGAAGTGCCAGAACATGGTTTTCGATAAAATAGCAAATGGACAAGTGTTTAAGCAGAGGATATGAGATGCCCACCACCATTTTTATGCAAGATATCAAAATTAAAATATTTTTCAAATAGCTAACATCGTCCATTTCAAAGTGTGGTAAAGACTAGTTAAACGTAATTAATATATTTTCGAGTCTATATTTTTTGCTGGTACGGTAACTGCGAGATTTTATTTTAGACGGTATGGCATACTAGCCCAACTACAGCACTGTTTTGGTGTTGAAATACCCCATATATTAATACGTTTTTCATACTGAGAACAGCAGTAAATCGTTTCTGGTTCATATAATTTCTGACGGTTTTAATTATATTTAGAGATGAAAAATATATTTCAGGTTCAGTTCTTGTTATTGGTAGGTAGTATTATCTTCAGAAGAGTTGATAGGTATTTCGCTGAAAGTAGCTATACTGTACCGAAAATAATTAAGTAAATGAGCTGAAGAAGAGAGATAACACTTTCGATATTCTTTAAGTCTGGTCTCTCTTATACAACAGACAGTTCGGTATAAAGTCTTTCTGCTTGATATGACAGAAATCTTATGAAGATCGTAAAATAGGCCTATATTATTAATAATGATCGTTACAAATGTAATGGTATATCAGCCATAATGATCTGATCAGATTTCATTAAAAATTATTCTACTTCTTCACTGTGATTTCAGGAATTTCTTTAAAATAATGCAGAATGATCTAGATTAGGTTTGCATGTGGTTGCATATACGTATATGTGATGTTTAATTTATTGAATACCAGTACCTTATGCAACCTTTTGTTGAAATCTGGCTGTCCCTGTAGTCCTTGCAGGCTCGCAGGAATATACCAGAAGCATACGTTGATAAATTCTGGGTCAGTAACAAGTTTGAAGTTTGGGCGCAGTTGTACAGCTCTGTTGAAGTAATCAGCACAATCCATCAAACTATCCACGTGTTGTTCAAAGCCCAGTGTTCCCTGCAAAATCACAAACATACAAAGCAGTCACATTCTCACTTTGTGTTGTGTGTTCTCTTAAATAATACCTATATCAATCAAGACAACATTCCGTAAAAATAAAAATAAAATAAATATCATGAATAAAAAACAGACGTATCAGAAATGCTAAAATATTAATGGTGAAAATAAGTATTCAATATGTTTGAAGCGCAACGCAACAACATATATTAAACTGTATTGACTGATAAAAAATGAACCTCTGGAATAAATCATCAGGCATTATCACAAGGATAAAAAAAGTATTATGATGAATATGGCTTATGTTAAGAACCAGGGGAAAGCACCATTACAAAGATTTATTTACAAAGAAATGATAAATTCGTACCATGTCAGTGACCGAACCTCTCTATCTATATCTTATGGATTTGAATCCCTGCTCCTTGGAAACCTTGCCATTTGAGGTCACTTTATTTGTAATTATAATTACATTTAAACTCAACTTTACACAAATGAGAGTATTATTATGAAAGTAACAAAAAAATCAGGAAATCATAAAAAAATGGTTTTCCCCAGCCGTGGGACTGATGCCGGATGGTGCATGGCAAGTCCTCGACCTCACTTCATTTCACCCCCTTTGGTCTGATTACCTGGTTGGGTTTTCTCCGAGGTTTTCCTCAACCATAAGGCAAATGCCAGGTAATCTTTTGGCGAATCCTCGGGCCTCACCTCATCTCAGTACATCTCGCCAAAATATTGTAAAAATTTGTAGAAAATTGCAAAATTGTAAAATTGTAAAAATTGTAAAATATTGTAAAACTGTAAAAATTGTAATTGTAATCTTGTAAAATTTTGACTTGTTCCACATCTTAAAGCTTCATTGCTAATGTAAGATCTATGGAATATAATAAATGAAACGAAAATGAAAATGAAATGCCTTTATGATAGGAAGAAATGACAGTTGAACATTTCATATCACAAGCAGAATTTAAAAAATAACATAAGAAGACCGAAAATTGGAACTTTCATCTAAGAATATCCTATATTGAATCTATGTCACTGCATTTCATGCCGTGCTTTTATATAATACGGCATTTTTATGGTGGTTCTGGATACTAACTGATAATGCAAGGACCTCAGTAGACCATTTATAGAGACTTGTGTTGGTATTCTAGATCTACAGGACTATTTACTCTTAAGAGGACTCGTGCATTACCATCCCTTCACCTGGTTGTAAAGATTATTCGATGTGGCCTACTGAACAACAGATCTCAGCTAATGTTTCAGTGAAGCCAGTGGCTATGGCTATTCTCGTATCTGAAAAAACTCTATTAAATATAGTAATATCTTAAACGTGGGTAAGACCGAACAGTTCCCTTATTAGCCTTCAATATTACAGATGTAGGCTACATTAGAGGGAAACATGGAAAGTTGGTGGCCTTGATCAGTTTCCACCTGGAAGCCTTGTATGATTTACTGATGGCTTCAAAATAGGAGGAAACACTAGAGCTGGCATATTTGGACTAAGAACCAAAATATGCAGACTAGCTATTTAATTTGGATTGTACTGTATATAAAACAGTTTTCAATGCGCAAGTTTATGTCATTCTTGCCTGTATCTTGAAAAACACGAAAAAATCATATAGGAATATGAACATTACTGGGTAAGCATATTATCTTCTAGCCAGAAAGCAACAGTTCTGGCAATTGGTAGGCATTCTCACACATGGAGGTACAGAGGCAGTACAGTATTAGAATGTTTCTATATTCTCCTTCCATTGTGGAGGTGATTGTAAATGATTTTAGAATGCCTAATGCAGACAAATTAATTTACCGGGCAAGCAAATTATCTCCCAACCAAAAAGTGACAACTTTGGCTATAGGCAAGTATGCTCCCATAAGCAAATATCTCTGGTGCCTCTTTCTAGTAATAAAATGGCCCATCATATATGTACAAGAGGATGCAGCTTATGATAAAGAGGAACTGAGTCATCAGCTCTGATCTTCTCTATCTGCACTATAAATGGACGAATCAATGTAGATGATCTAGCATTTCTACTTGCATTTGTCCGGTACCAATATGAAAACTCACTGGAAGATCTATTCTTGTGTCGACCACTGCCAGCTAATGCTTCTGAATCAGAATTTTTCGGAATCTTCAATGAATATATTCTTTAACAAATGTTATGATGTTTGTGCAGAGAGTGCGAAGACTATGGTAGAGAAAACAGCTGGTGCATAACACATATCAAGATGGTGGCAGACAATTGCAGAAGTAGTCATTGTTATTTTACATCGTCAAAGAGTTTCCGTGAAAAAACTGTCACAGTCCTTCAAGACCATCTTCGATGAAGCAGTAAAAACCATGAAATTCATCAAGTCAAGATCTCTGAATTAAAGAATTTTCACACTCTTCTGTGGAGATGTAGGAAGCCTTCACAAGTTCCTTTTTTCTTCACACAGAAATAAAATTGCTTTCACGAGGCAAAACTTTAAGTAGACTCTCTGAACTTAGACCTGAGGTAAGAACTTTCTTCACGAACAAACACTTTGAGATGGAAGACTGTTTGAGTAACACTGGCTGTTCAGTCTTGCCTATTTAGCATATCTTTAAATAAATGAGATCAACCCATCCCTTCAAGGAAAAAGCGCAAATCTGTTCACTGAAGAAGATAAAATTCTGGGTTTTATCATTCTCCGTGATTTTGAAATCTTCTCTACTTGAAAACCTCCAGGTGGAGAGTGACGGAAATCTTCGAGAAACAGATAATCCTTGTGAAAAACTTATAAAATATTTGGAGAAAAATGCACCACACTATAATGCAATATTTCTCAGAAGAGAAGAGTGAACATTATCGTCAGCATGTATGGGTAAAAACCCATTGTTATTCAAGGAAGACCCATCTTGGTTCACAGTTAAAGAATATGAAGCGTTAATACTTTTCATACCTGAATCATCCTCACAATCTCAGTTTCAGAAGCTACTTCGTGAGTTTTTAGTGCAACCTCATGAAAGAATATTAAATATTATCAAAGAAATCTCTTAAGATGCTGTTTCCTTTTGTAAGTACTAGTGTAAAATTGTAGTTAGGAAGGTTTTAATATATTACATTGTAGCTACTTAGTATTTAATATATAAAACCACATGAAAGAAAACTTAAAATAGGATTATATTAAACAGGTTTCAAAGAATGTATGAAATAACAGAAATAATAAGAAACAAAATGCCTTAAAAAGCAAGTAGTTAAAATTTTACAAAGTAGTAGCAGCACCTATATAATCTTATTGAGGTGAAAATTGGACATTAAATCGAATAGCTAAGACAGTAATAGTGTCGGCAAAGATGAGGTTGCTATTGGGATATACCAGTGGTTCCCAACGTTTTGAGTGTCAAGAACCCATAAAGTTCATACTTTATTTTGGTAGACCCTCTAAAATGTTTTGCATAATTTAAGCCCATAAACATATTTTACTCATTTAATAAATTGGCAGCGATATTAAATTTTCTGAATATAATCTAAAAATACATATAATACAAAAATATTTTATACTCCACGTTTTCCTAATAAAAATGAAATTAGTTTTTTAGACATGCTGGTACCGTAAGGTTATTAATGGGATGGTTGACATTACCTTGCAGCTGTCTGTTTGAGAAGTCTGGTTCAATTGCAGATACTCTAAGTAACAAGTTTAGCTCAACATTAAATTTACTTCTATATTTATTCTTCAACAAGATCAAAGCAGAAAATGTACCCTGGGCACAAATATGTTGATGCAAGTGACATTTAAGTCTAGTAATGCAATTCGAAAAATATCGGGATACATGGTCGTGTATGCAACCAAGATTGCAACAGGGTCGTTGTAGGAAACACGATTTTTAACTCGAATCTGAAGATAATTCTAACAAATTCTCTTCTTATTTCAGGGACAAATTATATTTTGTCTTCAAAATGTGGTTTTTACACAATTGTTTTTTTTTTTAATTACAGGAAGGGAAATATTTCCTTAATTTTAATGTTAATTCATCAAAATGTTCTTTATATTTGAAGAGTGCACGGGAAAAACTTGATAAGTCACGTTTTACTGTTTTTACAGGAGAGCAAGTTAAACATTTCAAGTCCCATTATATTCTATTGTCTTTGGTTGATCATTTTTTAAATTTTTTTGAACAACTGAACTTGTTATTCTGCACATTTAAACTACACAACTCTACACTGCCTAAGCTATTACATGACATTTAAAACAGAAAATCGATAATTTTGGATTTATCAAGTTTTTCCTTGTGCTCTTCAAATTCATAACGACATTTGACATAATCGTTTGTTGTTAGAAACTCACTTGGAGTGGGAGACTGTCGAATTTTCGACTGACAACTCAGTTGGATCACAAGTTTTAATTCTGTATTGTTGCTTCAATCTTATCCAGAATGGTGAACAGTAAGGTGTATCGAAAAAAAATTTTCTTTGAAAATTGAAAGTGGCTAGTGCGGAAAAGTTGCGATTTGTGGCAGAAAGACAGAAAGTGAAAGAAAAATAAATTTAGTCAATATCTTGTGTTTCTGCATCAATATTAAAGATTCGAATTTATAATGCATACTTGTAAAACTTATTATAACAACAGTGTGCATACCTATACAGCTACTTCCGTCAGCCAGATCTTCTAAAAGTAAGTAAATAGAGTACAAGAAGGGAAGCTCAGTATGTTCTTGCTGCCATTAGGGTGGAGTGAGAGAAGAGAGGGATGCTGGAAGTCAGGGTAGCGTCTGCCCAGTAGTCGGATTTGGTAAGCTACGCTGGCTAGGTTTTATCACTGTTGTTCCTGTGACATAGTGTATCATATCAATGGTTTAGTGGTAGATGTAATAGCTTTTATGCCTGCTTTGTCATGAGTGGAAAAAAATAATTCCGCACTCGCAACGTTGATAAGAGTACTTTGTTTGGTACACCAGAACCAATAAGAGAGTCGCAACTTCCAACCCATAAGATGTGATAACACATTTTCTTTGGATCAAAGAGTTAAAGACAAACGAACTAGGTGGAAAACACCCTTCAGTAAAAGACTTCGCTCATGCAACTGCCGTCAAATTTACCGAAGTTTGGAAAGCAGCATGTCTTCCTGCCATCAGCAAATGAAGAGTAATGGAAATGATAAAATTGTGCCATAGTAAATATCAGAATATTCTCAAATCGCACAAACGAAGTAGGCCAACCCCAAGGACGCATGAGCAGACTTTTATTAATAAAGCTCAAAATATGTTTGATATATGCACCTGTAAGTGTTCAGACCTGGAAAGCCTCTGTGAATGTGAGTCAAGTAGGAAAGTTCCATCGATAGAACTATCCTTTTTAATAGACCAGAAAAATGATGATTCGTGATATCGACATTATGACGACTAAGACACTACGTAAGAGGGAAGAGAGAAGCAGACATCAGTTACAAGCTCTGAATCTTCGCCCTCGCCCACTCGGAACAGCTGTCAAGCAGTGTAGATTCTGACTTCGAATCTAAGCCTTCTGCTACTCAGGCTCGCTTGTCTCTACCAAAATTACCATCAGCAGCCTTTAGAACAGGCGCGTCGAGAAGAAACGTGGCTCTAATTGAGACAGCTGTAATACTTGGGACAGAAGTTAAAGATCTGCCATGTCACACTCAGGCCGTTGAAAGATGTGTAAAAGTGGTAACTGATGCAGCTAAATCAGTGTGTAGACAAGAAGCTACAGATCGTTACATTCGAGTAAGACTGCGATTAAGAAAAGAAATGCCATGTTTCGAAACTCAGTCTGACTGTACAGTGTAAAACTAACATTTGACACCCGAGTATACTACTATGGGTGGGTGAAGGGATGGGGCTGGAAGTGCAGTCACTTCCTCGTGGTGAGCCCTGGGTTATTTCTGAGTGTAAATTTAAAGATATAAGCGAAGAGCTGCACTACAAAAAAAAAACTGAAAACATACATAGAGCATTAGGCTCGTGAAACTTCAGAGCTAATGCAGAGACACAGGATTTTATCGAATTACTATTTTCTTTTTTTCTGCGGTATTTCTGCCACAAGTCGCAACTTTTCCGCACTAGCCACCTTCACTTTGCGGGGGGGGGGGGGGGGGGAGGAAATTTCGATACACCCTAGTGAACAATGTTAAAGTTAAACTCTGGAAACTGAATTTAGAGAATTTAAATACCAGATAGGTAGGTAAAACTTGCAAGCCAAGAGAAGTCCTTCAAACTATCTCATTTCTGTTAAACTCTGTGTCTCAAAAGTCTGAAACAAGCAAATATGAGGCGTTCCATAAGAGAAGGGCGAGCCCGCCAAGGGTCCAATTTTGTGTTTTTTACATCTCCAAATATTTAAGATACATATCTGTAACATAAGCCTGGGAGACATTGGCCAGCTCGCCCTTACTACATCGAAATTATCATCGTTTGTAAGGTTGAAGAAATTGTATAGCCTGTGACAGGTTCATAATATTCATATTACTCCATATGAGAAGGGTGAATACGTCACTCTGCCTGAAGGCATGCGCCATTCATTGTCTGTGTTGTTGTAACCACACAGACGAGTATAACCGTAGTGAGGAATTATGTGTATTTACGGCCATTGTAATAGCTTATTATGAGTAAGAGTGACAGTGTTAATCAACCAGGTAACGTCAGAGGCATATCGAAAAATGGAAAAACGTACAAGCAAAGGAACAAAGGTGAATCGTACATTAGTATGAAAACATCTCAACATGTACAAGCTCGCGGTACAGGCCTGCCATGTACTTCTGGATGCTTCAACGCATTAGGTATGGAGAAAATACAATCTGTATTTCGTAATTTCTGGGAGTTGAGCGATTATGACCTCCAGGATGCCCATATTTCTAAGCTCGTAACCAGTGTTGATGTGAACAGATGTCGCATTAAGAACAGGCCGACGTCTTTCAGCTGGTTTTGTCAAAGAGATATGTCACGTCAATAAAGCTCACAACTGATAAAGTAAAGGATCTGAAAGCTCTCCTTATCTATGTGCGACAGAATATTTCTGGACGCCATGATCGGCAAACAAAACATGCAACTAGCAGTGACTGACTCAGAGGAACATGTTCATGAAGATGTTGTAATGGATTATTAGTGCCTCTGTTCCCAGAACAAGTGAGACCACTTTTGATAGCAAGAATAATAACATGACAGGCATCTACTTATTTTTGTTTATTAATAATTTCAGACACTTTGTAAATGTCACATCACAGTGCGATTAGGTGTTTTTATTTATTATTATTATTATTATTATTATTATTATTATTATTATTATTATTATTACATTGTTATTAATGTCTGCCACTATTGAGTTCATTCTACGCCCTTTGCTTTTTCTAATATACTGTTTACAAATTATTCCCATAATATTGATGAGTTTATAGTGTCATCTATGGTCACTATTAAGTTGTAATATTAAATTGGACATTTAATTGCAATTTTCAATAAAGGTATTCGTTTTTCAGTGTACAAAGTAATTATCATTATTTACAGACGTATCCTTGGCGGCTTCACCCTTATCTCTTTTACAGGTAAAATACTTTGAACATCGATTATCTCTACAGGTACATTTGGCATCGCTCTTCTCTTACGTAACACCTCATATATATATATATATATATATATTTTCCAACAAGCTGAGAAAAATCAGAAAACATAAAGTTAATTTTAATTAAAATATAATTTGAAAAAACCTTGTTTCCTCGAGGAGTCAGCAGACTTCAGGTTGGGAATCACTGGGCTATACATTTATACATAAAAATACAAATAAGGCATACAAACAGACGTGGAGGTATTACGAGAGAATAAGAAAAAAATATCGAGATACATGCGCACATTTTCCGAATGCCAACACAGACTTCCCAGAATAATGCTAAATTTAAAATCTAGAGGAGAGTGAGATATCAGGTGCCAGCTAACTATAAGTCAGGATGAATTCTCTCGAAGTCAAGAAGAGACCAACAAGTCCAGACCATAACTCCCGTTTAGTGCAAATCTGAAAAATTTGGGTGTTCACGTCGATGAACACTTAAATTGGGCCACACACATATATATAAAAAGTATTTTCTATGCTGCACTTACTTCGAGGAATAAACAATTTTCTTCCTTTTAAATTAAAATAAATCTTAGTCCAGACACTTATCATGCCATAGTTCCACTACTGCAACGTTCTATTAAGTGATCTCAGCTATGACCCAACCCAAAAATTACAGCGTGTCCATAATGTCTGTGTTCGGTTTATATGTAATATCCATCTCTATGATCATATATCACCGTCTTTCATTGAATTGTCTTGGCGTCGGCTGGCTGACAAACGCAGTTTGCATTGCCTTTCTCCTCTTGCACACATCAACCCCTGAATACCTTGCATCACGATTTCACACATCGACACTCTATTGTCAGTCCCTCTTTACAAAACTTCCGCGTATTCGTCTTTTACAATAGATACTATTCATTCTTGAAATTCATTATCTACAGATGTTAGGGGCGGCCGACCTTCAAGCTTTCAAGTTCAAAGTGAAACATTTTATTTTAGAATGCACAGTGTCCAAGGGTATATATTATAATTCACAATTGTAATTAGTTTATAAAGTAATTATGTAATTTAAATTGTCATCTAGTTTAAGTAAATATTTGAAGTTCGATAATCCTCTGGCTTATGCATATTTTTCTGTTTCGATTTTGTCTTAGGTATACCTATAACTTTCCTTTGTATTAACATTATATTATCATTATTTCCTTTTTATCCTTTGGTTGAGTGGAAGAGAAGGCCTCACGGCTTAACTCTGTCAGAAAAAATAAAGCATTATTATTATTATTATTATTATTATTATTATTATTAAATTACATGATTATAATAATAAAATGATACCTTTGCTTTCCACATGAGCCAGAATTTAAAGACATCAGCTCTGCGTCCACATTGTAGATATTTGTCTCCAGTATCGAAAGAAGTGTCATAAAATTTGTCCTTTTGGAAGAGATAAGAAGCACTGCGAGAATGACAAGCGGTAAGGATGCCCGGATGTCGCACTAACAACACTGAACACTGCTGTGGGACTGCCAACAATTTATGTGGATTCCAAAGTACAGAATCAGCTCTGCAACATAAATGATGGCAAATACAATAATTACATTATTCTCTTGTTGTGAAGGAAAATATAAAATTTATAACAACTTTGAAAACACAGCCACATTTAAATTGTTCAAAATGAATTATTAATACCGTATTTGTAATATATATAAAAATTTGTAAAAATAAAGCTTTCTATTTTCGTGGTACAGTAGTTACAAATACACAAAAATACTACACAATTACCAGTAGTAGTGCACACAAAAAGCTGTTGATAACGTCAACTATTTTTGGGTAAGATTTTGCATAACAAACAACTTTCCCTAGCAAAGTACCCCATCGGGTTCACAACTGATTTTGGAACACTGAAATGTCAGAAACACTTTACTAAGATTTAACACCCTAGAAGGAGCTTTTACAAACATCTTTTCATACTTTACACATTCCATATTTTCTATCTTGTAATATGTACGAACTTCTTCTGCCATCCTGTGTAAGTCGTGGGCTAAGCATGTCAAATTATTTATATTTGAGTACAGGTTTCTGGTTTGCTAACTGGCTTTTTAACATGTAAGGTGGAGCATCACTGAAGAAAAGTAACACATTTTCTCGTTTAATAGCATCTGATCATATTTAAGGAGCAGGGAACTTTCAAATAAATCAACTATAGTTGAATGGAATGAATATGCCATGGCACTTCAATCCCTGAAGAAGATGGCAGAGCTAGTCATCGAAGCTTTGAAAGCAACTAGGCCTATCCAACTCATCTGGCTGAAAACCCAAGAAGAATTATTCCATATCCAATGCCAGAAAACCTCAAGTCCTATACAGTTGAATGATTTGCTTTTTCCAATACATCTAATGTCAAAAGAAAACTTATTTCTGAGTTCATGAACTGGCAATATTCTAACAGTAACAATCAACAACATCAGCCATTTCATTGAGCTGAGATCTAGTAGGCTCTGAAGATGGTGTGAAGAAGCACCGAAACAGCTGTAAGCTGCACGTGCTTACACAATTAGCACGAGTAAGATCGCCATTTAATCAATTATTTATATTCAAGTGTTAAAAATAGTGTACGAAAGATTCAACATGGACTCATATTTTATTGTTAGCAAAAGATGATCATATGAAATTTATCATTCTTTCATAACAAGATGGTAGTAATAAGTGCACATGCTTGCTGGAATCGACAATGGAAATCCACATTTTAAACACATTGTATTCTTTTCAATTAAGTGTTTAAAATGTATATTTTCAAGTTTACAGAAAGGAATATTCGCACATATCAACATCAAGCACAATACTTAATGAAAAGTCGGCTGATCCGTATTCAAACCAGGAAACAATTTTAAATGTTCATTGTATTTTTTTGTTTCACAATGTTTTTGTAAATCGTGAAGTTTTTTCACTTTACACAATATAGTTTCATCCTTGACTGTATATCTATAATATACATTTCCAAATCCTATTATAAGCACAAGAAACGTTTTAGACTTTATCGGAGGCATTTTAATACACATTCAAGTATCTTCACCAGATCACAACTAAACTCCTGACATAAGGTTCAAAAAGAAAGAGAAGAGAAAAGAGCAATGCTATATCTATGTCAATTATTAAAAGACAATTAGTGGTGGTTCGTGCCTAAAATGACAAGGAGTCACTACTTTTAGGATATTACATAGTTTTTCAACAATTTAAACAATATCTAATTTCTGAAAAATTAAAAAAAATACTACAGTTCTTTAAAGTAGACAATTACCTTAAAATTAAACTGATGATGATGATGATGATGATGATCTTTGAAAGAACAGCGATTTTTCCTTACGTAATCATTCTGTCTTTCAGTACCTATTCTGTCCGAAAGAAGAGCTAAGCTGTTGCCTAATTTCTGTTCTTCTAAAGCAGGGATGAGACGATATTAGCTCTCAATCATGGTAGAAGAGCTCGACCTTGATCACGAGCGCATAGCGCATTCACTGTAACGTAGACAACAGGGATGTACATGCACATGCAGCGAATAAAGGCAGCAATTATTACAATAACTTGCGTTACTAAATTTCTGGCTATGTAATAGGGCTAATTACTCAGTTATTTAATATACATGTACATATATAAACAAATCGCAAAGGGAAGGGCTTTTAGGAAAAAAAAGGGAAATAGGAAAAGTTAATTGTATGTAAACCATGTTATTGTTAAAAGCAATTATTTATTATGTAAATACTTCACTTCATTGGTTAGGAGAAACTAATAGGGTCTACCTGCTTGACGTGTGTGATCTCTAAGTACTTTTGAGTATTTGTTGAAAAAATAATAATGGCAATATCGATTGAAATAGAGTATATTGATTGTGTGACTGTGAAAATGTAGTCCTTACTCTCCAGTCGTGATTATGTAATGAGTTTTCTTAGAGTGATTTGTGAGATGCACGTAACACGAAAAAAACAAATTGATTAAATTAAGATATTGAGAGCCATCGTAATTTTTGAGGTCAATCATTTAAGGGGATATGTATGACTTTTAAAACTTCCACAATTTCGGCCAAAATTTGTGAAATTTGAACTATATAAACAGATCTATAATAATATCATCTGTACAAAATTTTGTGCAATTAGGTCTAATAGTTTTGAAATTATATTTTTAAGTATATTTTATGTTGATGTTACTAAAAAAGCTCCTTGCATCAAAGTTTTCAAATGTTTAGTTCATATTCGCTCAAAATCCTGAAAATAGTTATTGGAATAAAAGTGAATTAGCATTTTGAGTTTAGTAATAGTATAAGTTAAAGTGCAATCAAAGATAAAATATTGTTGCTAAATTAAAGAAACACGTAGTCTAATAAAAGTAAATATCCAGAAACAAGCAACAAATAAAACATCAATAATACATGTAAAATAAAGAAATAAAAGGAATGTAGATACTATCTGCTGACCCAAATGTAAATTAATTTACCTTCGATGTCAATTCCGAAATCAATTTATTTCTCTCTTCTCCTGAATAATGCCTATATTTTTTTCATGTTGCGTCTGATAATGCCGTTTTATGTTGCTTTTTTTGCAAATGATATTTTTTTTTACATAACAAACACTGGACTTCATCACCATGTTCGAAGCATAAATATTGTATCTTCCACTCATCCTTGAAAGCTTTAAGCGCTTCTGTTCCGTCATGATGCGCTGTGTTCTAAGATCTGTACATCCTTTAGCAATGTTTACAGGTAAAAGAGCTCCGCACGCGCGCAGTGGGCATAAAATAGCTCTCGCCCGCAAATATCAGTCATCATCGCAAGACTGTTCTAAAGACTGATAAATGTAGGCAAGCATTCTTACGAGCAATAGATTCCTCATGCTTCTTAATTTTCTGTGTCAAATGGTTTAAATCTGACACATCAGTGCATGTCCAGCTCATATCATTACCAAATAGCAGGAATGGGAAACAAAATGATTTATTTATAGATTCACAACCGCAAATCCAGCCGTTTCTTTCATATTTTTTTACATTAAAAGCTCTGAAAAATGTCTTATCTCGGATTGTTTGTGCTTGCTTTAAATCAAATTCAGGTAACGGCCTTCCAAGCTTCTTTATTTTACACTTATCTTCCAAGATTAAAACTGAAAAATTGGTTTGTGAAAGATATTGAACACTAATCATTTTCTTTGAAAACGAACACTGGTCACAGATGAATATATTAAGACTAAAATACCAAGAGCAACCATTCTTACATTTCTCAAGGGAAAAAATGGAACTCTCTGCATCATAATCCACAGTTAATTCCCGATTTACCACGAAAATCGTCTGTAGCTGCATTTAGATTGGCAACAGGCCATGATTGTTTGACCAAACACCTGCATAGAATTGGAATATATCAGTCCCCTAACTGCACATTGTGCAACTCAAACCAAGAAATGGATTCGGAACACCTCAAAATCTGTGCTTCAGTGGCTGGCCATGATAATATCTTTGAAAAATATTGGAGTGCAAGAGGTCAAATGACTTTACTGTCAAATGCCTGGCATTAGAAAACAACAACAACAACATTTCCGTCATAGCATGTCGACTGTCTCACTATTACATCACTGGACAACTATGCTCAGCACAGTGCGTAGGTCTATTTACCAGAGCATGCACATGTTTCCCCTGCAGCATTCTCCCCTTACCTTTCGCCCTGCACACAAGTCCAGAAGCTGGCTCGGTGAGGTTCAGAGGAGAAATTGAACCTAGTAAGCATGTATTCGATCTCTGCAATTCATAGGTTTTCATACGACAAAGATACATCAGAGCCGCAAGTAAACTTATTAAAGATGAGCAAGAAACAAAGAATGATACAGTTGTGTAAATTATACATAAATTTATTTAAATAATTAAATTGTTTTGCCTTGTTTTCCCTGGGGGTTCTCTGAACCATTGAATGCACCGGACGCACCACCACTGAAGACAGTATAATAGGAACTCCATTTCCCATTAAACTTCGAATGAATAAGGCTAACTTCACGCTTTCTGTCTTTGATGTTGATTAGAAACCTCACAGTACATCAGTCAAGTAGCAGCTGATATCATTTTATCTCAGACATGTCCAACATCACGCCGAAGAGAAGAGGGTGGCTTTACCATTTCCATTCATTGCGGAGATATGACACGTCCGTGTTTACAATGTCTGCTGTGTTGCAGTGATGACTTTAGAAGGTTCTTGGTTTATGAAAATGAAACAATATCTCCTACAACTATAAATTATAAAGTAATTAAAATGTAAGATAAGAATTTTCTTCATCTTCAAATTACAATACCGGTAATTTCTTCCTATGTAATGAAACTAAAACAATTACTAGCATTGATACATCTAAGTAGCAACCATTCATTTTTAACCCAATGCTCGCTGTTTTTATCTTTCGTTTCTCTCTTTATCCTCTCTTACACTCCCTTTCTGTTTTTGTGAATTACGTTTCTGTGTGATTTTATATATAACCAAGGCTTCAATATTTGCTTCGAAAGATAAAGTATTGAGTCTTAAAAGATATACCAGGTGTTCATCAGATAGTCTATTGCGATGCTGACATTTAATCAGTGCTGTCATGGAGGCCATACAGGGCCATACATCGTATGGGAACCTACAATTTTTTTAATGAATCATATAGGGAAAAGAAAATTTTGTCTGTACGGAGCCATATGGCATATGGGTGCCTAAGTTTTGTACGTGGAGATCTGTACAGATTTTAGACCATCTCTTGCTGTTCCTAATGTATTTTGTTTGATGTTCATAAACAAAAATTGTCCACCTCTGCAGCATTGGAATGCAGAATTATATAAAATAATGGTTGAAAAACAAGAAGTGCTGCAAATACACACTCCAAGATTCACTGAAACAAGTGTACATATACGGTAGTGCTTCATGGTGCATTCTTTAAATCAAACTTGTTGTACAATTAAAATGTAAAGCAAAACAATTTCTTTACTTCTTCTTTAATATTAAAAAAATCATTAAATGATAGTCGGAGAGATAGAGAGAGGAGACTAAAATATATTTCAAGGGAGAAAACAAGGGGTGGGGCGTATGGCCAAGAAAAAAATTACGATGACAGCATTGTATTTAATGTAATTATTTTTGGAAAACATCTGCTCGAAAATACATGTAGAGTCAAAGACTGCCATTAACTTGGACGCAAAATGTCTCAACCTGGGAAATTTATCGCTGGCAAAGACTTACGATATTAAAGATATTAAAAGTGAAAAATTCTGCAAAGTAACTAATTTAGTTCCATTTGCAACTCGTGTGGTGTCTCATTGCATGGGAGCTTGAAAGGATTGTACTTTCTGCTCCATATTTTTTTAGCTCTGTACCGGACTTCGCTCTCCTTTTTGACACAAAAATATTGTTCCTCCCACTTAATGTGAAAATGATACTTAGAAGTCTACATTCTGCCAGTTACTATTAATCCTTCACTGAATGTGGATTGTTTTGAATATGTGATCCTCAACAAGTGAAGAAAGCCTTTCCCATTAAGTCTAAGGAGTGGAATGAACTGTGACATAGGAGTAGCTTTTCAAAGAGTGTGATGGACTTGGTTGTTCTAGCCTGTGTGCCTCAGACCTACAGCCGCCTCCATCCAATTATTTAATTTGGTGTCTAAATTACCAGGCCTAATGATTACTATGGTTTGTTATTTGTTTAATAAATACTGAATTCTGACAAATACAATGAGGTAATATCTTCAATAATATTATATCACAATAATACCTGTCAATTCCAGTGAGTTTGCTTCGGTGAGTGCGTGAGAAGAGAATGCCTCCACCCCAAGCAGCATCAACATGAAGCCATAATTTGTATTTCGCACAGACATCAGCCACAGTATTCAACGGATCAAATGCTCCAAGAACTGTTGTCCCTAAGCAAGAAACATTCAACATATTTCAGTTATCATCATCATCATCATCATCATTGTAATAATAATAATAATAATAATAATAATAATAATAATAATCATTCATTCATAGTTTTCTGTCTGAGGACAGATCTTTCACTGCAAACCCAGCATTCTTCAATCTTTCCTATTTAATGTTGATGATAATAATAATAATAATAATAATAATATAATAATAATAATAATAATAGACCAAATAATTTAATAATTAAAAAGTTGCGCATTTTTTAAGCTTCAATACTGTAAAATGCATTGTGGCAAATTACTATTTCTCACTTTTGGCTCGCCTTTAATTTCTAGTGAGTACCACTGCTCTATATCAACCAATATCATTATTACTCTTCCAGACATGACATCGGTTAAGGTCGTAAGTATTTACTATATTGCAGCAAGTTTAGTTATTGAGGATCAAGTCAATTTAGCGCAGAAGGAATAGCGCTATAATGTTACTAAGTCTACTGTAAATAAATATCGAGACAGGTGACATGCTTCATCATCCAAGCTCCAGAAGATCTTGTCTTTACAGAGATCAGTACTAATCTGTAGCCTACTTGTGAAGGCATATAGGTCGCCATTACTATTATCAACATTATTATTATTATTATTATTATTATTATTATTATTAGTCTGCAGCAAGTTTTCGTAGGGAACAGACGTAAGGGTGAAAGTTGTGACTAGTATAAAAGTCATCGGCCTGAGATAAACTAGTAGAAAAAGTGAAGTTATCATAAGAGAAAAATGAAAAAGCAGGTACACCAAGAGATAACAGATGAAAAAACAAATGAATTAGTGAGTGAAATAGTGGGAAACAGTACAGGGATTAACCAGAAGGAAGCAGCACTGATGAATCAGACATTAGAAAACTTAAGACTAGAGGTAGAAAACAACAGGGTGGAGATGGAGAACTTGCGAAAGAGAATAATAGACTAAAAAAGAAAATGAATGAATATCAATTCAACATGAGGAAAAGGAATCTAATAATTTTTAGTTTAGAAGAAATGGATCGCGAAAGAGAAACAAAAACCTTGGAGACAGTATGTGAAGTGTTTAAAGTGATCTTTAATATAAAAGTGAATGAAGAACACATTAATGAAACTTATAAATTACGAAGAGGCGTAAATATGACCGTTTTAGGAATACTAGAATTACGGAAGTGATTTTCAATAATCGAAAACAGCTCAGTGGTTCAAATTTGCACGTAGAAAGAGACCTGTCATCTGAATTAAGGAAAAAAGGAAAACTACTTACTCTCATTTATGAAAGCAGCCACGGCAAAAGGACATTTTGCGAAACTGAAGGTAAGTTAAAAATAAATGGTAAATTTTACGATATGAAGTTCTGCTTGGAGAAAGAAGATCATCCTGAATTCGGAATATGTGTATCCAATGGTAGAAGTAAAGAATGCAGCAGGCAGTCAGGGAGAGCAGTAAGGAGAAGAAGACTGTGTTACAGAAGAATGATGTGGACAAGCAATCAACAAACGAAGACTTCAACTCAAGCCGTGAAAATGAAGAGAAGTGGTGGAAAAAAATATGTACATCTTCTGGAGTGGGAAAATGGGTGGTCTCAGAGCATATTATGGGAGATCAGGTTGAAGAAGTCGAGAACCCAGCCAAGGTTAATGAACGAAGAAGTGCGAAAAAAAACTTACACAAGAACAAGTATGAGGAAGAAAGACTGGATGTATGACAAGTCAGTAGGGTATGAGCTTGCATGTACAGTGGGTACACCATCATACTCGAATAGGGAGAAGAACAAGAACGTCACAAGGAACATGTGTGCGGGAAAGAAGAATCGTGTGGAAAAGGAGAAAATAATTGAGCCAGAAAGCGTCATGGGTGGAGGAATTATAGCTGGAAAAAAGAGTGTGATAAAAAGTGGAAACCAAGACTCGGCAAGCAAAAGCCAAAAAGAGAGTGCAGTTGCAAAAGAAATGGTAATGGAAGAAATTAGTAATAAAGCAGAAGAGAATAACAATAGCAATAAAGACAGAAATATGGAAGCAGTGAACAGTAATGATGGGCCTGAACCTGGGATGTAAATGTGGTAATGTATGAAATGAGGGAAAGAATGGATATGCTACTAAGGGAACTTAATAAATGGGACGATGTGAGGGAAGAGGTAAATAAGAAGAATGTCTAGGAAACTAGAAAGGAATGAAGGGGAATACTGCCTCCTAAGCCAAAAGGACGTACCTCAAGAACTTCAAACTTTCGGATAATGAGCAATTTGTTAAATTACATACTGCATCCATTTTTTAATCACAATTTGATGGTTTTACATTACATATTATTAACAATTACAATTCTGTATCTAATTACATTAATTTTTTTTGGTAGGAATATTAAAATTTCATTTTAAAAATGAGATATGGCTATTTCACTTAGCAAATCAATTGGTTGAGGAAAAACTCTGGAAAAAACCCTAACCTGGATTTAAACCCAGGCCCGCTCGTTTCACAGTCAGACACGCTAATCGTTACTCCACAACAGTGGATGCAAGAAAGGCTTAAAAACTGTTAGATCTTATAAGTTGATTCCTTCCAACAAATACTTTCAATTGGCTCTTCTAATGAACAATCACATGGAAATATCTTCAGTTTGATAGCAAGAGAATGCATTGAACTAGAGCAGTATAAAAGTTAAAATAATATGTTACATTTCAGCATCATAAAAGGAAAGTTTATGTGTCAAAACATCCTACCTGCTGTAGCGACTACCATGAAAGGAGCAGCACCAGTATCTATCATTTTCTGCACTTGTGAATCCAAATGCAATGGATCCATTCGTCCTGTTTTGTCCGTTTGTATTAAACATACATTCTGTTCACCCAGACCAAGCAATGCTGCCATCTTGTGAATTGAGTAGTGAGCATCTTCTGATGCGAATAACACCAGCTTTGGAGCACATCCCAATCCATCTTTCTGACTTCCCAGTGAATCATGACATAAAATGACAAATCAAAAGAATAAGAATAATTAACAGTATTAAGAGTATCATTTATAATAATTATTGTTAGATAATTAGTACTGAATAATGTTACAATGCATTTTACAGCATAAGATCATTCTGTAAACAATCTGAAGATCTATGGAAACATGATCGAACAATTCCAGTTGTATTTGGAGAACTTGTTCCAAACCAAGTCTCCCACAAATCCTAACTCAAGCAAGAAAGAATAGTGCTAGCTGGATTGCAGTGGGATGACAAAGGTAGATGCATCAATCAATAACTTTCATCACTATAAGATAACAATTTTTTTAAATTCTGGAATTTATTGTAGAAGAGTGTAAATTAATCACGTAAACTAAATATTATTCAGAAATTAACAGTACTATTAATTTTTTTTTTCTTTCTACTCTCCTCTCTTTTCTCATAATGTAGAGTTTCCTTCTTCCTTCTATCTCGACTACTTTTGACAAATGATGATTTTATACATATTTTTATTTTTCTACGTTTCAGAACCGAATTTCTCAAGTCAACAAAATAATTAATGGACTAAAAGTTTTCCCTGTCTGTACTAAATGCTGTAGTGAAGAAGCAACATCTACTATTAATTCCATAATTTGGGACATCTGACCGACATCTACAGCTGAACACTAGGATCCAGAATACAAAGCAGAGGTTAACTTAAAAATAAAACACAATATGATTTGCAGAGAGAATACAGAACAATGATAAATTTAAAAATAAAGTACAATTTGATTTCAGAGAAACATGAAATGAAAGTACAATGAAGAGTAATGAAATCAAGTAAAAAAAATATATTACGTAATGTTATACAAGTGATTGTGTAAAATGGTTAATGAATTTCTCAATACCATTACACAAATTTTGTTAATATCTCATTAGAAAATTTTAATAGCCTATAAGTCTAGTGTAAATTGACATTGAATTCGAAAGTCAAATAGTTCTAAACCTTAGCAAAAATATCTCATGGGAATGGTTTGAGGCCAAGGGAGAAGTAACAACATCTTTCGAAATTAGTTACATGAACAAAAGTGAGACTATGAAGGTCAGTAAAGTGTTTTAATGATGATATGTGTATTATTTTTACATCTTATCACTTTTATTTATTTTTAGTGCATAGAAAGAATATTGTGTAACTTTTTTAGGACAGATAGTTAAACATAATTATAGAACGTTTAAGACGATTTAATCGTTTAATTTGAATAATAATTGAAATAAACTTGGAAAATTAATTTAAGTTTCCTATATATTTTCATATTATAATATTAATATTTGTTTATAATATTCTGTACACGAACACGTACTGTGTTACTTCAAGTGATCGAAATTAGCAAAAATAAAAAAAACTAGAGACTGTGCTCTATACATAAGCAAGGAATTTTCTATTTCAGATTGGCTGCAACACATGTTGTCTTTCACGTTCATATTATGCACCATGTCTTGTAATAAGGCTCTGAGGTGGGGTTACCACTACAAAAATTTGGAGAATACTTTTATTATCATCTGTAACTAAAGTTCTTACTCTATGCAATCGGTATCGGTTGGATATGTTTAGACCGAACTCTCAGGAATTACCGGTACACCATGAACTGAATATGTTAAATGTTATGTTTTATTTAACGACGCTCGCAACTACTGAGGTTATATCAGCATTGCACACTTAAATGCCATTGACCTGCCCGGAATCGAACCCGCAACCTTGGGCATAGAAGGTTAGCGCTGTACCAACTGAATATGTTGCACGAAAATTTCTGTTCTAGATCTAGACAACATTGGCCATAGCCTATAGTAAAAGTAAAAAAATAAAAAATAACTGTACAAACAGCACTTTAATACTCTGTAAAAATGTTATGCACATTTTCTTATGAGTATTTTTAAAACAGATACCAGTAATGTTATGTATTACTGTGATGATGTCATGGTTTTTGTACTTGTTTGGAACTTATATTAAATGTACGTATTAAAAGTGATTCTATATTGTAGGCCTATTATATTGCTTTAGTGTGATCTTGTGTGTATTAATTGTTAGAGTTTGTCTTCAGTTAAAATATATTTAATTAAAAGCAAGAATTATAACAATGGCAACGAGAATATGGGATAAGAAGATAAAGTTTTAATCATCTCCTTCAAATTTTTCACCATTTAAACGTCTTGAAGCTTTTCTTATGATAAATCAAACATCTGATGGAAATAAAGTAGGCCTAAGTCCTTTGTTTGGACTTATTGGACCAGAAATGTATATCATCTTGAAAACATCTTGAAAAATCTACTGGTTCCAGAAATGAGGTAATGCAAACTTTACGTGAGTATTATTCTCCAAATCACTTGAAGTTACAGAGTAGCCTATTAAACATTTATTAGTTGTTCCTAATATTAATCTCAATAGAGCAAATAAACTTCCTGACATGAAAGCAGTACAATCTCAAAGTTAAGTGTTCAAAAGTACATTAATATTCATTCGAATATTAGGCCTATAGATGATGTAAATATTCTAAAGATTAGAGGAGGAAGAGGAAAAAAGATCAGTCGTCTGAAAATACTAATAAAATTGAACATAAACAATTCATCAAATATAATTCAATAAGAGAAAACAATTCATACCTGCTTAAATACATGTATAAAGTCAGCCATAAAGGTACCAATTTTCAAAATGGCAGTAACTACTGTATTTTCAAGATCAAGATAGAAATCAACATGTTAAGTGTAAAAACTGTAATCGTTTTCATGTTAAAGGTAAAGATCAATGCCCTGCAAGATTTTGGCATTCTTTTAAATGTAATATATTGGGACATGTAGTCCAGTGTTAGAAAAATGTTAATTAAAGTTTGTTCCAGCATGGTTCAGAATCAATTCTGAACTGTCTCTCAGACTCAGTTGCTCAATGTGCGTTCCAACGAGACTAGAACTGATTCCAAACTAGTTCTGAACTCCCAGTTTCGTGTTCCAGCATGCTTTAGAACTCGTTCAGAACGAGTGAAATTGATTCTCGATTAAGAGCAGGAATTAGGAATTCTGAACTGTTGACGCATGCACAGATGGTTTAATCTGAAGCTATGGTTAAAATTATTCGAGACAAGACAGATTGAAATAAAAAAGATCAATTTCAGAACACATACACTATTTTACACAACTCTTCATCACACGAACGCACCCACACAACAGACAGCGAAGTTGAGATAGCGCCAAGATCTAGTAGGCTCTGAGGATGGTGTCAATTAACACCGAAACAACTGTAAGCCACACATGCTTACATAATTAACACGAGTAAGATCGCCATTTAATAAATTATTAAAAAAAAATAGTTCATCATGAGTGATTTGGAAGGTGATAGCAATATATTTTACGAAGAATTAAGTTCGGAAGATGAATGTAATTTTAATATGAGAAGAAACTTTGAAGACCATGAAAGAAGAGTTCAAGAAAAGTTTCAACTACGTAAAATCCTTATCTAGTTCTGATACCGTATACAACTGGTGCATGCGTCGAAAGAAGTTTGGTATTAGTTCATAACACATTCTGAATTGCTTGTTGGAACAAACCTATTATTTCTATAGACAATGTAAATTTAAATGATAACATAGCTAAGCCTCTAGTGGTAAGAGTTAATATAAATTATGTAAAGTTATTTTTTGAGGTAGATTCTGGTTCTGTGGTATCAATAATTCAATATGGGTATAAGAAATTTTTCTTCAATATTTCTTTGGAGAAGACTAAGTTAA